>NC_088877.1:21464099-21516599 GCF_032884065.1 Artemia franciscana
AATAAACAAAAAGTAGCAATTTGAAAGTTAATGAAAGTAATAATCAATATTAAAACTGAATACGAAAAGAATTCGTATGCCCCTTCCTCAACCGTCACTCTTTACCTTAAAGTCCCTCAAACGACTTAAAGTTCCTTTAAAAGACATAAAAAGCGTGTTTGAGCAGTCTTCCTTAGGAATTGTGACAAAAATTCAAACTTTAGCGCAAAGAGTAGAGTTGAGAAGGGGGCAGTCCCCCTCATATGCAGACAATTTCTACTCGTTTTAAGTCTTAATATTTCTTATTACTTTCAGTTGAAAAAAACAACTAATTTTTATTTAATTTCTTACCATTTTTCAAATCATGCCAGGCTACTCCCTTTTCTAGCGTAAAATTTTCCTTGGAAAGTCTCGTTTGGAAAATTTTCTTCTCATAGAAAATTATTCCCTTGAAAAATGCTCCCTCTTACAGAAATCCCCCCCCAAAACTCCTGTACATTTTTCAACAAATACTATATATAACCAATGCGCAAACTGCAAAACTTACAGCCATTTCCCCAGGGACAGGGAAAATGGCTGAAGATCTTCCCTGAAAAGTTTCGTTTGGAAAATTTTCTTCCCACAGAAAATTATCGCCTTGGAAAATGCTCCTTCCTGCAGAAATCCCTCCAGATTTCCCGTATATTTCTCAATAATAAAAACTATATATAAACAATGCACAAATTGCAAAACTTACAACCATTTCCCCATGGACAAGGGGGAGTTACGTCATCCCTAAGGTATAACTATTGGACCTTTAAACTATTTTTTTTGATCAAATGGCTATCTGGAATTTTTTATCAGGTGTCTTTGGGAAAAAGGTGCGAGAAGCACTGGCGGAACCAGGGGGACCCCGGTCCCCTCCGAAGTTTTTTTCAGGTGCCCTCATTCCTTGTTTTTTTCTTTTTTCACTCATTTTTAAAAATAAATTAGTCAATTTGGTCAATTATTGGCACCCTCGTCACATTGCCCCCCCCCCCACCCCCAAAGATTTTGCTCTTGATCCGCTTCGTGTGGGAGAACCGTTTGTCCTCCAATCTTCTTGGTTATTAAAAAAGCCACTAGAACTCTCAATGCCCGTTTGGATGAATTCTTTCCCGATCTTCTAGGACTACTGGTTCGATAGAATTACCCTAGGAAAAAACAGCAAAAAATAATTAAAAATTAAATAAATACGAATCCGTGATCTTTCTTTCTTTGGACAAAAAAATGAAAAATGAAAAATATGAAAATTTTTTTTTTGTATATAGGAGCTTGAAATATCTACATTAGAATTCTCTGATATGCTGAATTTGATTGTGTGATTTTCATTAGGATTGCTTGACGTTTTGGAGATCTTTTTCCCCTTTTACGAAAATCAGGCAAATTTCCTCAGGTTCATAGCCTTTGATTGGCAAATGTAAACTTGATGTATTCTATATATTGGAAATCAGCATAAAAACGAATTCTTTTTATTTTTTTTAGAGTTTCAATTACTATTGGGCTGAGTTGCTCCTCACTTACAGTTCGTTACTTCCAATGCAGAATTTTATAAGTGCTAATTTCCTCCATTCAGGGCGAAAGAAAAACTGAAGTTCATCCCCGAGAACTGAGTACTGTCCCTGAATTAAAACTTATTGTCACAGTGATTTCTCACTATTTGCATCTCTGGGTTTTCACTTCTTCAGACGACAAAGAAAAACAAGAAAAAGTAAACTACGCCACTTCATTAAGCTCCCCTTTTGTAGATGCAATGTTGACGAAAGGATATACGAAACTTACCAGAATTAAAGATACTGGTGGCCTTCGCGGCACCAACTATGCATGGGAGCCCATATTCTCTAGCAACAACAGCACCTATGACAAATAAGAGAATGAATATCCAAAAGTAACAGACCCTAATCAGGAACCCCTAAGTGAACTGGAGCTTTGATCTGATAAAAAAAAAAAAAAAAAAAAAAAAAAAAAAAAAAAAAAAAAAAAAAAAAAAAAAAAATCCTCCATCAGAGACGTACACAGAAAATTATTTTTTGTGGGAAGGGTGGGTGAGTAAAAATGAAAAAGAAGTAAACTAATATGAAGAACAAAACAAATCGTGGAGAAGACTGTAACAAACTAAAGATTTCAAGGAGGGTTGAAAGGGGGAGGGTAACCTCAAACACAGAAAGTACAGTTAAGGCTTAGAGCAACATAGAATACTTAGTTGCTAACACAGTCTATTCGATAGACTCCTGAAGATTTTTGGCATATTGTCTCTGAGGCCTAGTGGTTCAGAGCAAATAAGAATGAATACAAGTACTAAGAAAAAAAAAATGCATGGAAAACATTTCCTACACAACAGCATAATTAAGTATAGTAAAGCATTCATTAGAAGTGGGAAGGGGGTAACACCGATTTTGAGCAATGTAGATATTTAAATACTTATATCTCGAAATGGCTGGATCCCCCGCTACAAAATTTAGTTCAAAACTTAGACCGTTCCTAATGCTCAAACTGTTACAATATAGAATAAGGGGCAGTGGGCTGCATTTCTAATAAGAAAAGTTTCTTCATTTATCGAGGATGTTCATGGTTTATCAAAACTGTACCCCCTGAAAAATCTTTGCGTTAAGACATATCATATACTCATATCATGTCGATATCTTAGGAATTACATCGAAGAAGTCTACTAACACGCAGAAATCTTTGCGAGGGTCTGATAGAACTGGAAATCTCAACTTGAATTACCCCTTCTCCTAAGCCCAGCGCTCTCAATCAGGATCAAAGAACATGAGAAGCTTAAAAGAATAACATCCTTGGGGCTTTATCATGGCCCTTATATGAAATGGAAACTACTAGCACAACGTAAAGTACAGCTTTCTCACCTCCAAGAAAAACATTCAAACGAGAGAATTTAAGTTTAATTTTGTAAATAGAATTCAAGGAACAAAATTTATAAATCTATTCTAAGTTGAATTTGTAAGGCTGCTTGAATAGTGATTGGGCTAAAATGACTATAGCCATTTTATTTAAGTAATGATTGAGCAAAAATACCTTAGCCAGATGTTGAGCAGGTATTGATGATAAAAAAATCCTATTTATCCTACTTTCATCTCCAAAATTCAACTTGACTTTTAGCAACAACAAACTTCTATATCATTTTTAAAGATCAATGCGTTACATAAGAATCGATACTTTTAAAATTAGCTTATAATTTTTTCCTGTGAAGAGGTTTTATGGCAGCGGCGTTCCTGGATGCCAATTCTTTAAGAGAAGCAACAGTTTTACAAGAAAAACAAGAGCTCAGAGCTCATGCAGTTTAATGCTGGTTAATTGAAACCTTATGTAGCATAGCATTAAAAAAACTTCCCTACCCGGTACCTTATTTTGACACAACTCCTTAACGATACTCAGTACCTGTTTACCGCTAGCATCTGAGCTATGAAAAGCTAAAAAAAAAGCTAAAAAATAAAATAAAAATCTTGAAATAGAGTAGAGTTATCAAAATGTGCCAAAGCGTGCCTATGAATTTATTATGTTCTTTGCTAGCTGAATCCCAACGCCAAGAACACAAGTCACCAAAAAAGCAAAATTAGCATTTCTGCCACCTGTAGCAGGGCAAAAAGAGTTAAGACGCTATATGTAGTTTTAGATGGCGTTGAAATGCTAGCCAAAATTAGCAGACGAAAAGAAACCATTAATACAAAATAGTCCAAACAAAAAGAGTTATGAATAATATCTAGAGAAGACAGAAGAAATCTGGAAGTCATATAATGGTGTCATATAATTTAAGGTTCTGCGAAAAGACCCTTCAAGAATTAACAGAGGGAGAAGCTGCAGAGAAAACAGACATAACATATTATAGAATATGTAAACCCTTCACTAAATCCTCATCAACAGATATATTCAATAAAGTTTGGAGAAAAAAGGAGGCAGTTCTTTACTTTTAGGATTTTCCTTCTATAATTAAAATTACTTGAACTGTTTGAACTTTTTTCTATTTCCGTTTTCTGTAAAAAAAGTTTCGTTCGACGTTTCTCAACAATCACCTTCTAATATCTCCAAAAATGTTTGTGGTTAGTTTTTGCAGAACTCAATTATCAAAAATTCAAGGGTTTTATGATATAGACGCAAATGTTTAGTAGCTTTCACAATATAGATTATAACTGTAGGGAAAAGTTCCTTCGGAAATGGCAGACATCAAAGCGCATGAAAACGGTAAATCCGTTTGCGTCACAGCAATAGTTTCAGTTCAGTTTTCCCATAAACCCTTGGTAACGCGCTAAACATTTTCCCTTGTACGTGCACGAAGGCAGAGTCATGAATGAAGGTCTAGACTGATGTGTTCTAAAAAATATTTAATGGAGATTATAGGACTTTCCGCTACTGTTAGTATATCTACACTATGACAGATTTGCTTTGAGGTCTATTGTATTTGTCCTAAGGCTATTATGGTAAATTTTGTATTAATAATAAAAAATAGGTTAGGGATAATTTGGTAAGAATACAAGATATTTCAATCTTATAGATAAGATAACATGGCTGACTCAACGGAGGTAAGAACTGAATATTTGAGACGTCAATTCGACGCGGAATATTATGCTTCAACTAAAACTTGAAAGCTCAACCTGGACCATAAGGACATTATCTTACGATAAGGTCTCATAAAATAAGAACATAATACAACCCAGAAAAAAAACAAAAAAACACACGGAAGTTGTCTTAGCAACTAAATAAAAACAAAAACAGAAAAACAATGATACCCGGCAACAAAAAAATTGAAGTTGTATAGCAAACACAAGTCAATAGAAAAAAAAATCACACGCTAACACACAAAATTACCGTCAATTCTATTTATTCCAGAAACTTCCTCGTCTTTTCTGCATATTGAGACACGGGGAGATATAGACAACCACATGAAAAGATAATTACTGGTTTAAACTAAGCAAAAATGAGATTAAATTAAACTAAATACCATGAGAGATAAGTCCACCAAGCTCTGTTACAACACCTCCTAAAAGTGGGAAATACGGACTCCACCCAATATCTGTAGACCTAGTGATGAGGATGTCGCCTTTTTGAATCAGATGAGCTTGGGCCACATCAAGTACCACCCGTGCTTTACCTCTTACTTTTCCAGAACACACTGGGGTGGCATTTAGGCTTTCTACACAATCGTATTGAACATTATCTTCTTCATTCTTTTCCTGAAAACAATTTTGAAACTGAGGAAAATTGCTGTAAGAGAAGTTAAGGGTCGAATGATCGTAGTACATTGTTTCCTTGTTTCCGTGAAAAAGTTTCAGTAACTAATTTTAAATGGTGTATTTGTTCCACCGGACTTTCTAGAATATCTTCTTATATAAGGTTCTTCTCTTTTCTCAAAAGCTTACATCCCATGTAACTGTCTACAAAGTCACCCTTAAAAAAATCTAATTGCATTACAATTTTACCTAATTGTCTGTATATATCTGTGTGCCTAGCTTAATATAAATCTTAAGCAAACATGTCTTGAAGATTTGAACCATTTTGTTTTCAACTTATCTATAATATTTAAATCGAGGGCATATGTTCCCTGTGAAAGATTCTGGTAAGTTAGATTTGGTAAGTCATTTTTATGTAGTCTAACGACAATCTATCAATGCTTCTTGGGAATAGAGTTGACTGTAAGGTCTAGCGGGTCTTGCGGCTCCACTGACAAGGTCGATGCAGCCTCTTGTAGAGGCCGTTGTCCATTGTATGGATATTACAACCTGCCACAGTTGCCCTCCTACAGAGGATTCTCTCAGTGGTAATGCTATAGTACGTCAGATGGCACCCATGGGGGTGTACAAATGGAGCTACTAGTACCACAAGAAGATTATTACGCACAACCGGGTCTTGTGCAATACTATAGCGCACCTGTAACAGTATAGAATATCTACGTAATGGCGAATGTTTTCTACAAGATGCAGGTGTTAATTACTTAAAATACCTAAGGGTGTAGGGAGAAACCTCTAGGACCCACCAAATCAGGACTTCTTTAGTTGTTACCTAAGAGGGTTTGTTAGAGTTTGTTAGTCAAGCGGGGAAGTCCCGTCTGTAGAAAAAAATTGAGGTCCAATATTTACAGGCAAGGGTGACGTAATCTTACGTGACTTGTTTGGTTCCGGTGGACCTCAATCCGGCATAAACTGGTTTAAAAGGTCAACAACACGTGAGTTGCTAGATTTACTCAGTATTGAAAAAGAGTTCAATGTGTCAACATCAAGGATATTTTCCTTTAGTATTGGATGGTTTTACTTTATTGGATATTGAAGGCACTAGCAATGGCGAAATGAAACCTAGAGCGCCTAGCGTAGCAGTAGAAATTACAAGGGGTGCCGGCTAACCCCAGAATAGGGGATGATCTTTGCAAGATAAGTAATTTCATTAAGCAAATTCAAGTCGGAGGAATAATTGTGCTTTGCAGCAAAAGTGAATATTATGCATATACAAAGATTATAAAACGGATTAAATGTATTATTGAAATATATTGAAGACAACGATCTGAGTCAATCTATAAAAAAGTAGTAAGTTTGTTACTGAAAAAAAATTGAAATAAAAAATCCTTGTTAATCTATAATTGGTAGTGAGAGTGTCAGGATTAAAAATGAGTGGATCTGAGAATAAAAGAATCATACGGAATCGAGTGACTTTGGAAAAATATTTCATTATAGATGATGATTTTCTTGAGTTATCTCTTCAAAGAAAAATATTTTCTCAAAGAATGCTTAACGATATAATGAGAAGTGAGTCTCCGTCTTTGAACTATTGTATGAAACTCTTCAGTCGTGGCCAAGATGCATTTGCTCGATTTATTAATATATTAGTTTAAACAAAACAAAAATGATATTGTGGTTTTGCCTTTAACAACTACCTAGACGGCCATTTTGCAAGGTCACATCAAGTAAGTCGAAAAGTCATTTCTATACAGGTTTTGTGACGTCAGTCGATTACTCCTCCTCCTAGAAGACATTTATTTTCTCAAGTCAATTTTTTTTAGAAGTGAGACATTCAACATTGAAAAAATGTTTTGCTCATGTCCATTAGGTCTGTATACATTGAGCAGCTGGTCATCCTCTGAGAATTGTAGTATTATTGGCGACTATAATGAGAAGTGTAGATTATGCAATCAATGTAACTTGCGTAGAAGATTCGCAGTGCAAATTAAACCCTGTAATTCATGTCTTGAAAATGTTTGTGTCTCTCAAAATAGAGGTTTCCTATGCTTGAGTTGTCACTACAATAAGTATGATAAATGGGAAAATACTTACCCTGGCATGACTTCAAAAAACCCAAACGTAATTTCAGTTTATTTTTAATTGTACTGATTTTTATTTGACAGTTACAGAAAGTGATTCTTCATATGAGGGTATCGTATGTGACATTGCTTCAAATGAGCAATTTAAAACACATGAATTTTATAATATGAATCAAAATACTATTATTGACTTTACGAAGTGATATAATAGAAATGAGGTTACATTATATTGTAGAGAATGTGACCCTGACTTTGTATGCCAAGAAGAATACAAGTTGAATCCTGCCGAGCTGCCGCCATTTATCATTAACGATGGTTACGTATACGTGGAAGAAGAAATCTAAAGGACACAGACTTTTGTACATAAAAAAAATATTAATAAGCGAAATCACACATATATTTCAAGCATTTCACTCTTAAGGCACTGAAATTTATATTTTATATTAAATGCTTTATTAATAGATACTAAGTGCTTTATGTTTCTACAGTAAAATATCTAATGATATTTTGTGTTTTCAATACAATTCTAGTCTTGCCTAATCTTAGTCCTGCGTAGTTGTTATAAACACTTCATTTTCTTAGTTACGGCTGCTGTGTATTCAAGTCGCTCTTGGCACAGTTCATTACCACGAGATGTCTGATAGCCTGATTAATAGCCGTATTTCTGAATAAATATACAATGGAAAATGTTTCTATATGGTGAACCAATTGTTTTATCATAAAATCTAATTTGTCAAAACGTCAGTCATAATTTACTAAGACTTAGTTATCAGCTGCATTGCAGACTAGCGCCAGCAATATGAAACCAATTTCTATTGTATTTGTTGATGGTTGATGATAATTAAAAATTTCCCCCCAATTTATACATTTTTTTGGATATTTTCATCTTTTTATATAATTTACATGAATATGTTCCTTTGTAACACAATTGTTTCTATGAGACTATATTGGGTTTTTAGGTAAAATAGTAGAAAAAGCAAGGTTCCGTTTTAAGTTTTTAATTGACTATCTAGACAGTAGCATTTACACAAAACTTTTGTAATTTTGCTTTTTTGGTTTTGAAAGGTTTTGAAACTTTGAAAAGTTAATTTGCTTTATCTCCATTTAAGATTTTGCAAGTGACATATTGAGAAGTTAAGGAGCATTACTGAGTATCCGTACTTTACTTCTGGATGGACTTTATACTAAAAATAAATTACAATTTTGAGGTTTGAACGTAAACCTATTTAGGTGAAAACAAGGAAGCACTTGCATTGCGAGAAGTAAAGCCTACTGGATAAAGAGAACAAGAAACCTAAAAGATAAACAAAATAAAAGGAATCAAGAGTCAAATGACTATAATTCATCCAAGTTTCAAGAGCTAGCTGCCTAATAGCATAACAATATAGTTTTTTTTTTATCTTAGCACATTTTGCACTTCTAGTTTTTAGATAAATAGGAAATGAGATCTGTAAAGCCTACCGGCATAGGTAGTCCAAATGAGATTTCTGGAAATACAAGTGTCTCCCACTTTGTCCGTAGTTTTTTTCTTTTCTGAGCCCTGAAAAGAGGAAAAAATGTAAAGAATACGGTACTCAAACTTTAAAGTTCCTACTAGCGGTGTTGATTTCCGTTTCATTGTCCTCTTGCCATGAAGAGCAATGGTGGCTTGCGGGCCAACCATCCTGTTCTTTCACACACACTTACTGTTTACCTTCCTACATTTGTTCAGATACCAACTTACAGTTGGGTCAACTCTGGCTGAGCTTATAGATTCTAACTCCTACTAACTCCTGTTTCAAACCAAATAACTAGTGACACCAGGTCTCGAACCATTGTATTCACGGACAAAGGGATTCAAGTCTAGAGTGCTAACCACCCATCTAGGATCTCTAAGCAGAATATCGCCTCTTCAAGAACGGGAGAGGCGATTCGAGTAGCGCAAGTCTTTTAAGTCTTTAATATGACTGAGGTTATGAATAACCCCAGTCATACTAATGATTTATAGTATAGTCGATACTCAGGTAACAAACAGATATAATCATCTAGAAGCCAAGACCTGAGTCTGGGTTGTCCAATAAAAGACTAGTAAATTTCATCGCAACTAGGCTACAAATAACAATCGAAATAAATAGACAGAGAGTAATAAAAATTACGATTCATTCACCTAAACAAACTTTATATTAGTCATTCCCTCAAGTACCCCTTAGAAGGTATGTCGAAACCATATACAAATAATTATATTTCAGAAAAGAGCAAAGCAGAACATTTGTTTTAAAATCACTTACATGTAACCTAAATAAAAAATCTAAGGGCAATGCTATTATAATTACATTGCACAATTTATACGCGAAAAAATTAATTATTTTCATAAAACTGAAAAAATAAAGGACATTTTATTCATTAAACAGTTTTTTCCCAAAAGTGCGTGTTTTTAGTTTTAACTTGCTAAGGGGGTTGGGAAAGGTAATATACATTTGGAGGTACCAAAAAGTGCCATATGGTTGTATAGTACTTGGTTGTATAGGAACGAGCTATGAAGACGAATTTATAAGAGGCAGTAGCTAGTTAGTTTTAGCGGACATAAAACTCAAGCCTAAAAACTACATAATGGTCCATAATGCTATCACAACCAAATAGGCTATTCTTTTTTTACTTAACCTGCTAATAATCGTCACAATATGTTTGCCATTTTCTCTTTGAACGCGGTTGTCATCATGATCTAGACGAAACATCGACAGTCATGCTCTTGAAATTCCCCCAACAATGATCGAGGGTTTTATCTTCTGGGGGCCCCTTACTTCAAATTGATGATTAAAGGTTACAGAGAAAAAACATTTAATAGTTTTTCAAGATAGGAGGGGGGCTACAGAATTCCTGTTTAGGGGTTTCGAACACGAAAAACAGACTGGCTTTTTTTTTAGTTTATATTCCCCGGCATTTTGTATCCCAGTCCTTAAAAGATGTCAGATAGTTTTTTTTTTCTGGAAGAGGAAAATTAAGCATTCTGATCACAAATATTCATCATTCATGATGGTTTCCACATTTCGTCACATTTACGCCTAAAAATCTCGTCAGAACTTTTCACATTTCTACGGTAAGTGCTGGAATACTTTGCTCTGGTGTTTTTAAAGCGATATTATCAGATATATTCTGCTAAAACTGTAAAAAATTCCGACACGAACCTTCAGCACGAAAATTTAGTCACTGTGACCAATAATTTCTGTTGTTTGTCTGGTTTACGGTTAAGTCAGATGCTCCGTTTCCCAACCACACTCAATCGTTCGGCATCTTTCAGTTATGCTTTTTGCCTGTCTCATTCCTCAAAAATAGAAATCACAGATAGCTCTATCTATATTCACATTTCTGAAATTCACATTCCCCCCTGCCATAATTGAATTAAGGCTCTTAGCACGGTCGTTACTGATGGAATAGCCTAACTGATGTTCTTCTCAGAATTTTCACGTTCAATTTTGATTATTCGTAATATAAACATTTGTCCACATTTAATTCCACACTGGATTTTGCGTTTGGATTTGGCAATTTTCCACATCATTTTGGAGTTTCCAGTAAACTCAAAATTAGTAACAGGGCTTTTAAGCTTTGTTTTAGGGAAGACGTTTCCTCTTTATCTACGAGTGGAATCTCAGCTGTAGCTAGAGAGCCACTACCCTCTCCACAAAGTTGGACATAACGTTATAGTAGTTTTCTTGTTAAATCATTTTTTACTTATTCGTGTGATTAAACTAGAAAGAAAAAATAACAGCAAGAAGACTGAAATACCTCTTACAAAAGAGCAAGAAAAAAATTGACATATATAATAAGACTTTAGTTTCTTACTTCAGGAGAAGAGCAGGACTCCTACTTCTTATAAAACATTCGATCTCAGAAAAAGTAAAATAAAACAATAGATCTTCGTCAACTAGGTATCCTTTCCAAACTAGAAGTTTGGCCAATTTTCTGAACACCAGTCTGAATTCATGAACTGTTTTGATAAGTATAGATTTTGTGGCCTCTCTGATCTGAACTCCTTTTCTTGCCATTGGGAGAATGAAATTGAGAGCCCTCCTGCAACAAAAGAAAGAATTGATCAAAACTCTACGTAGGCCTGTGTTTTGTCATGACATGCATGCAATGTGCACGTTCATGACACGTGCATGCACACACTCATGACACGTTCAAAACGTGCAAATGCACATTCATGACATGCGAATTATATCCCAGGACTATACAAGGCTTACAAATAAGAGTGGCACTGCCTGTCCCCTTTCTTCCTCTCAAAAGTTTTAAAAGACTTAAATGTTATAAGTGTTTCACTGAAAATGAACCGTATTTTGAGCAGTATAGTTTATATTTATTAAAACAGCGACAAAATTACGTAAAAAGAAAGAAAATCACCATAATAGCCAAGATTACTATAAAGAACTAATAAAAGTAGACTAACTTAACATTTTAAAAGAGAATATGTTTAAATCATATTTTGTCAAACAGTACAGTAATTAAGGAGCGACCCGGCTTAATAGTAACCAAAGCTCTAAAAAAGAGAATTTTGATACCAATAAACATGTCAAAAGAATTGTCAAATTTTCAGTGGGTATGCGGTCGGCCAACGAAAAAAGATAAAACATCTTTTTAACTCTAGGACTGGCAATTTTATTTATATTTTAATTACCTACTACCGGTAACTGAGAAGGAGTACCTAAAATCTTTTGTGGATAAGAGGAAGAAAAGCGTCTAAATATGTTTGAGAGCCACTGGTTTGGAGGAAATATCCGTGGGGAGTGTATTTATCCGTGGAGGTTGGGTCAGATTTCTTAGGACTATGTAAAAAACGATTAGAAATTAAATAAAAAACAAGTTTTCTCAATTGAAAATAAGAAGCAACATTAAAACTTAAAACGAACAGAAATTATTACATATATAAAGGGGGTTGCCTCTTCCTCTACACCTCACTCTTTACGGTAAAGTTTGAATTCGGTCCCAATTCTTTAAGACCGCACTTCTGAAACACTATGTTCGTTTAATTGTAATAGTAAGAAGCTTTTTTCAAACATAATAAAAAAACGTTAGCGTAAAGAGCTAGGTGTTGACGATGAGGCAGCCCCCAACATATTCACAATAATTTATAATTGTTTTGTTTTAATGTTGCTCTTTACTTTCAGTTGAAAAAGGTTTTTTATTTAATTTTCAGTAAAGCACAAATGAAGCTCTTTCTTCTAGAAGCATTAGACCGTCTTAGTCCTACGCCTGTTTGTGCTTATATATTTTTTTTAAGTTTGAAATATTCACGGACTGGGTTTTGCTCGTCTTTGGTTTAATTTAGCTCTTTACTTTAATTTTAAAGGCTTCTTTTATAGAAACACGTTTCTTAATTAATTTTTATTTCTTTTAATTGAGGTTGTTTATATTGTTAGAAAAAAGAAAATTTTATTTTTTATTTGGGTGTTCCCCCTAAGAATTAGGAAAAATGCAAATGTACTACGTTAGTACATCATATAAGCATTTATTATGACATCATATAATCGTTTTCTCACATGATGTCTTGCATACCATAAAAAGATGTTTAATTTCCAATGTATCAGTTATTTATATAATGTAGTGTCTATTGGAAGGCCCATAAAGCGAAAATTTGCACCACTAATTGCGAAAACATCAATATGGGCAGCTAAAGCAAAGGCCATTGCTAAATTGTCAGAAGTAACCAAAATAAAAAACTTGCCAAAAATAAAAATGAAGATCAAAGACACGGACGGCTAGAAGATATCCTAAAACGACAAATAGAGCGTGCCAAAAATACACACACACACACACACACACACACAAACACATATATATATATATATATATATATATATATATATATATATATATATATATATATATATATATATATATATATATATATATATATATATATATATATATATTCGATCGAAAATTGAAGTCTCTAGTTCCTTTTTAAGAATAAAAAGTGATGAAAGAGCAACCATCCGGTACCACACCCGCTCCCCAAATGTATCTGATCAATTTTTTGAGATATCCAATTTGTTCAAAATAGACCAAATGCCAAATAACTATGCTTTCAGGATTGAACCCCTCTCCAGCCCGTGGGTCAAGGGCTGTGAGGTATGCAAGTTGCTTATTGTTCCTTTGATACTTTGTTTACTTCGATACATTGATGGTTCGATGGAATGTTGGTGTTAAAAAAAATTAAATATATTTCGAAATGGAGAATATTGAAAAACTCGAAACCTTGGCAATCGAAAACGAACAAAAATTAAAAAAAAAAAAATTAATAATAAAAAAAAATTAAATAAAAAAAAGAAGTTTGCCCTAGAAAAGTAAAGGCCGTCTTAAATGTAAGACCAGCGGAAATATATTGTTTATATGTTAATAATGGGGAACTAGCATAACTTTTAACCCGAGGGCTTAGGGGGGGGGAGGTTGTAGCGAAACCGGAAACGCAGCTATTTGATATTTGGACTATTTTGAAGAAGGTGGCGGTTTCAAGGTCTTTATTGGAACTATTTGGGTAAAAAGTGTGGTGAACTAGCTCCCCCCTGATCACTCTTGACTCTTGGAGGTGGAACTGTAACTTTCGGTTGAAAGTCGAGTGGGCTTTCTCCGAGGTGTTTGCGACCACCCCTTCCATAACAGTCGTATATATTAACAATGGACAGCTTGCATTGCTTATAGCCCTCGCTCTGTCGACTGTAGGTGACTCGTCAACCATGGAGGCATATTCATTTGATCTTCGAACCATTTTGGACAAAATGGCTATCTCAAAATTTTGATCGAATGCATTTGGGGAAAATAGGGCTGGGGGGGGGGGTATTTGCCCTCTGATCACTTTTGACCAATAAAAGGGGCACTAGAACTTCCAATTTCAATCGAAATGAGCTCTCTCGAAAGATCATGTGACCATCCCTTCCAAATGAAGTGCCTCTGTAAAAAATAATAAGTAATAATAAAGGATTGAAGCTACGGTTTTAAAGATTTATTTATTCGTCTGTGTTTGCACCTGTTATCTTTATGTTTGATATGATCGCCAATTTCAATTTCTGCTAGTTTCAGGTTTCATTTGTTTTTTATTTATAATTTTTTTTTTTTTTTTAGTGAACTATAATAGGAATTAATTTCAGATGATCTTAAATTTAATAAGATTCTTTTCTTTTCTTTAAATTGCTACTTTGTGTGCAAAGTTTTTTTTAATTTATTTCTGTTCGTTTCTACTACAAAAGTTTTATTGATTTATAAAAGGAATATCTATACTGTTTTTTACGCCTTAGACTTGAGAATTAAAAAATACGATTATAATTTGTTAGTTACCTGTTGAATTGTTGGATTGAGTTATGGAGACCGGTTATAACTGGGACACCTCATAATTGGGACATTCAACTTATTAGTGTCTTAATGTTCCGTAAACAATCTGGAAATTCAACTGAAAAACTGCCATCTAGTAGCCAATATTTGATTGGAGTTTAGTCAGTATGACTGAAATTTTTCTTCAACAAGTTTGAAAAAGTGAGTTTTTATGGTTGTTTTGTAATTCTTTTCTGAATTCTCAATACTTGACCTGTCCTGAACGTCTGAAAGTAGGAAATGCATACTATTTTCAGGTGGTAGTGTATTTATCATGGTTTAAAAGTTGCTAAGAGTCTGTAAGTTTACTAGCGCTATCTCTAAGAAAAACAAATAAATCCAAAAACGTTGCCACCAGGGAGCACTGGAACGGATATGGAACGGGGACACCATGTCTAGCATAGTCTCATTGTGTCCCATATATATGTGTGTGTATATGTATATATATATATATATATATATATATATATATATATATATATATATATATATATATATATATATATATATACTAGCTGTTGGGGTGGCGCTTCGCGCCACCCCAACACCTAGTTGGTGGGGCGCTTCGCGCCCCCCCAAGCCCCCCTGCGCGCGTAAGTCGTTACGCACCATATTAGTTACGCGCCATTGTAGTTGTGTCCCTGTGTCCCACCTGTGAATATAGATAGATTTATATATGTATTTCAAACTACGTAAAAATTGCGAATATACAACATTCTTGGCTTTCCCACTACTGGGAGCTTTCCGTTTCAAATTGCTAGCAATTGATCTGAAAATGTTTGACCAGAGTCATCGTTACACAGACAGACAATATATAGAAAATATATATATAAAATATAAATATATATATATTTTCTTTTTAGTTTTTTTGTAGTTTTTACCTTTTTTAGTTTTTTTCTTCTTTTGTATTAATGCTAAAGCCAAGGTTCAAACCTGGAGCCTCTCGGACCTAGAACCTGAAACATAACGCTTTACCAACTCAGCTACTTCGGCTTGAATACATTCGTTTTGAGCAGCTTCCTCAGGTGTTGCCATTGTAGGTTCTTCAGTCATATATATATATATATATATATATATATATATATATATATATATATATATATATATATATATATATATATATATATGGTTTTAACTACGTAAAACTTGCGAATATACAACATTCTTTGCTGTCCCATTGTCTTTGCATATAAATAGATTGTCAGGTTTACCGACTCTTGAACATGCAACATATAATGGTCCATGGGAAAACAATCTGTATTCAGATCTATACCTCATGATTCTAATGATTGCCCTTGAGCTTTGTTGATGGTGATTGCTAATCGACCATTCCCTGTCCCAGTGTCCCGGTCGTCATTTACATCCCCCTGTTTCCCCCGGTGTCCCCGTTGTAGTTGTGTCCCTGTGTCCCGGTCGTCATTTATATTCCCTGTGTCCCAGTCGTCATTTGTATCCCGGTGTCCCGGTCTGTATATACATTCGTTTTTTAGTTTTGTTTTTCTCCTTTATTTTTTTCCTTTTTTTTTCTTTTTTAGCTTATTTAGATTTTTAGATTTTTTAGTTTTTTTATTAGTTTTTAGTTTTTTTTTCTTTTTAGTTTTTTTGTCCCGGTCGTCATTTATATCCCCCTGTTTCCCCCGGTGTCCCCGTTGTAGTTGTGTCCCTGTGTCCCGGTCGTCATTTATATTCCCTGTGTCCCGGTCGTCATTTGTATCCCGGTGTACCGGTCTGTATATACATTCGTTTTTTAGTTTTGTTTTTCTCCTTTATTTTTTTTCCTTTTTTTTCTTTTTTAGTTTATTTAGATTTTTAGATTTTTTAGTTTTTTTATTAGTTTTTAGTTTTTTTTTCTTTTTAGTTTTTTTGTAGTTTTTACCTTTTTTTTAGTTTTGTTAAATTTTTTTTTTACTTATGTCCTGGTCGTCATTTATACTCCCTGTGTCCCGGTGCTTTGTTGATTGCTAATCGAACATTCCTTTTGTCCTGGTCGCTTTCTCTTTGAGTGTCGTCATTTATTTTTTTCTTTTTTAGTTCTTTTAGTTTTTACCTTTTTTAGTTTTTTTTAGTTTTTTAGATGAAAATTTTTTTTAGTTTTTTCCTTTTTTTCTTTTTAGTTTTTTATTGGTTTTTACCTTTATGTTAGCTTATTTTTCAGTTTTTTCCTTTTTTTTTAGTTTTTTTTATTTTTTATTTTTTTTTAGTTTTTTACCTTTTTTTAGTTTTTTTAGTTTTTTTTAGTTTTTTTAGTTTTTTAGCTTTTTTACTTTTTTTTATTAGTTTTTAGTTTTTTTGTAGTTTTTGCCTTTTTTTAGTTTTTTCAGTTTTTTTTTAGTTTTTTATTGGTTTTTACCTTTATTTTAGCCTATTTTTCAGTTTTTTCCTTTTTTTTTAGTTTTTTTTAGTTTTTAGTTTTTTTAGTTTTTTACCTTTTTTTAGTTTTTTTAGTTTTTTAGCTTTTTTATTTTTTTTATTAGTTTTTAGTTTTTTTTGTAGTTTTTGCCTTTTTTTTAGTTTTTTTAGTTTTTTAGCTTTTTTATTAGTTTTTAGTTTTTTTTGTAGTTTTTGCCTTTTTTTATTTTTTTTAGTTTTTTAGCTTTTTTATTTTTTTTATTAGTTTTTAGTTTTTTTTGTAGTTTTTGCCTTTTTTTAGTTTTTTCAGTTTTGACGTCACCTGATCCAGTTTTTTCAGGTGACGTCACCTGATCCACGATCCACAGATCCACAGACAACTTATTTTTATATATATAGATAGTTTTTTTTTTTTACTTATGTCCTGGTCGTCATTTATACTCCCTGTGTCCCGGTGCTTTGTTGATTGCTAATCGAACATTCCTTTTGTCCTGGTCGCTTTCTCTTTGAGTGTTGTCATTTATTTTTTTCTTTTTTAGTTCTTTTAGTTTTTACCTTTTTTAGTATTTTTTAGTTTTTTAGATGAAAATTTTTTTTAGTTTTTTCCTTTTTTTCTTTTTAGTTTTTTATTGGTTTTTACCTTTATTTTAGCTTATTTTTCAGTTTTTTCCTTTTTTTTAGTTTTTTTTTATTTTTTATTTTTTTTAGTTTTTTACCTTTTTTTAGTTTTTTTTAGTTTTTTTAGTTTTTTAGCTTTTTTACTTTTTTTATTAGTTTTTAGTTTTTTTTTGTAGTTTTTGCCTTTTTAGTTTTTTCAGTTTTTTTTTTAGTTTTTTATTGGTTTTTACCTTTATTTTAGCTTATTTTTCAGTTTTTTCCTTTTTTTTTAGTTTTTTTTTAGTTTTTAGTTTTTTTAGTTTTTTACCTTTTTTTAGTTTTTTTAGTTTTTTTAGTTTTTTAGCTTTTTTATTTTTTTTATTAGTTTTTAGTTTTTTTTTGTAGTTTTTGCCTTTTTTTTTTAGTTTTTTTAGTTTTTTAGCTTTTTTATTAGTTTTTAGTTTTTTTTGTAGTTTTTGCCTTCTTTTAGTTTTTTTAGTTTTTTAGCTTTTTTATTTTTTTTATTAGTTTTTAGTTTTTTTTTGTAGTTTTTGCCTTTTTTTAGTTTTTTCAGTTTTGACGTCACCTGATCCAGTTTTTTCAGGTGACGTCACCTGATCCATCCACAGATCCACAGACAACTTATTTTTATATATATAGATATATATATATATATTTGTGTGTGTGTATATATGTATGTATACGTATATATAATATATATATATATATATATATATATATATATATATATATATATATATATATATATATATATATATATATATATATATATATATATATATATATATGTTTAGTTCATTCAGGTTTTTTGCAATGTGTTAATATTTGTGATTTTGTAAAATTTATTATATTTAGTTTACCTATTGGTGCTAAAAAGAGGGGGATATATTAACAGGATAAGCTTATTTTGGTGTTACTTGGTTGTTTTACATTTGCTGTTTTTTTTTCTTTCATAGACATGTATATTGGGGGTGATACCTGACACGGGGATGCCATGGATATTCTGTGGTAGCCACAACACATGGCTGGGTAGAGAATTTAAAGTGGCGAAACCCTATATAGGCCAGTGTATTCTCCTGATGAGCCCTTGTGTTGGGTTGTTGCCTCTGAATTATTTGTCTTTATTATTTTTTCTATTGTTTGGTAAATGACGACTTATACTTATTGACGACATGACTGCCTGTCCATGGATTATTCTTTATGGTTGTTTGTGTATGGCTATGCTGTTTGACCTATGTGATTGTATGGATGAGTAGGGTTAAGGCCTCATTCAAGTGCTGGTCTATATTAATCACTAATTTAGGAAAACAGTCTTCCTTTTCTCCTTCTGTCTCTTTTTTTTTTTTTTTTTTTTTTTTTTGTGCTGTTGCATTGGTGATTTCTCTTTTCATGATATATATATATATATATATATATATATATATATATATATATATATATATATATATATATATATATATATATATATATATATATATATATATATACTCATACACACATACATACACACACAATGCTAAGCCACGCAATTGGCTATTGAAATAATTTACGCAATGATCCTTACGTAATACCTCAGTGACTAAATACCTAATTTAACCTGTCCTTTTCTAGCTCGCGTCAAAAAATTAATAACAATTAACTTTAACATTCCTTATCCCTTTAATCACAACAGGAAAATTTCACCTATTAACATCCTTTTGGATTCCCATGCTAGCTTGCTTTTTAATTTAGATCAATAGATTCATTTAAAAACCACCCCTTGGAGTCGTTCTGGTGCATGCTTTACATCTAATATCTCTGTGCGGGCTTGTTTTCATGCAATTACAATCTTAAGGGTTTGCGTGATGCAGTTCAGTTTCCAGGATAGGATCCTTGTCGACAACAGTTGTCATTGACAAGGTCGCTTGGATTTCCATATTTAAACGTTAAACCAAAATTATGAAACGTCTTGAAGAACGTCTTGAAGAAAACATCTTGATGTGAAAAAAGTCTGAGGATGTTACTATTCTATTTTTTTCGAAAAAAAATTCTTCGAAATCGGAACATGCTTGTTTCTTGTTAGATATTTTATTTGATTACCACACCTCTCTCTAGGGGACTATCCAGTCCCCCAGTCCCTTTTTTACATCCAGGAGGTTCTCCACTTAACTAGCGTCTTTAAGAAGGTTCTGACAGGGAAATATCTTGAAAAAAAGAAATTTTGAAGAAAAAACGTCTCCTAAACTATTACATGACAACCACGTGTGCACAATCGATCAATAATATAATGTGCGCAGTCAATAGCACCCGCATCTTAAGGGGCTAGGTAATCCAGGCACACCCTCTATCAGCGTGCTCTAATCCATAGAGCCCCCATTACTCATATAAGCCATGTTGGCCCCTTAAGAGCATATACTACTTTATGATCTATGATCACCCCAAGTAAAAATTCGAAAGTAACTTGACCTTCCAATATTCCTTACAGTTCCTAACAATCCCGCGGACTTTTCCCAAGACATTGTCGATAATTGAGAAAATCAAGTGCAAATAACTTCTTTTGATGTACTAATCAATGAACTTTCCAAAAAAGAACTTCTTCAAAGAAAAGTTAAGAGCAACATTAAACTTAAGACCAGTAGAAATAAATTCCTATAATAATTCAAACTCAACACGACCATAAATTACCATTAAAAAATAAATGAATCCGAAAACGAAGAGAAATTAGATGAACAATCATAGCCAACAAACATACAGCATGTACTAAGATAAATGAATAAAGAAATCTTAAAATGAATGAAACTTGAATTGAATATTCAATTCAAACTTAAAAAGAACAAAAATCGTTATAAACAAGAATGTGGCTATCATCCCCTTCTCCTAGCTGTAACAGTCTAGGAGCTGTGGAATGTGGGGGCATGACACCCCTGAGGCATAGCTACGGTATTAGATTTTGTGACTATTTCCAATGAAATGAACTTTTAAGATATCTACCATTGGTAATGGGAGCATCCAAAAGGGCGAGAGGGGGAGACTGCCCTTCTTTCCTTTTCAATACTCCTCTCAACATGCCTTTAAAGTTTCAACTTAATACCCTTAGCCGTTCTTTAAAAATTAACGGCGTGTCCTTTTGAAAACTCCTACATATCGTGTACTTTGATTTTGTTTGACACCCCCCCCTTAACATTTTCTAAAAGTTGTATCTTAGTATTCTTAGCCTTTTTGGAGACTCAAGATCAAACATACCACCATTCCCCAATAACCGACCTTATATATAAGCAATGGGTAACTTATATAACTCACAATACTTGCCCCTGGTTCTGAGGCTATTTGAATTAATTCTAAAGAATAGAAATAAAAAGCTGCAATCATGAAAACACCCTTTAGTGAGTATTTAAAAATCCATAGTAGGAGACCCGACTGGCACTCTCCTGTTCTTAAAAAATAATTGGCCTTCTCTAACATTTACTACCTATCCTCTAAAAAGTATTTTCGAAGTAGTAATCTCTTGCTACCCACTGAAAAATGATTACCGTTAGGAGCCGTACACATCGTTTTAGAGTCTTTTGCTCCCACGTACACATTATGGTAAATAACTAATTAAGGTATAAATCATAAATCCTGTTTAACAATAAATAAATTATGTGGAAGTGACTTTTTTTTTACCTTAAACCTGGTTTCAAGTCTTCAAGTAATTTGTTCCTAGCAATCTCAATTTTGTGTCTGTTATTTTCTTTTGTAACTGCCATATTGTTGACAATGGATTGAAGAGTTACTACTAAAGGCCTCGGATCCATGCTCCATGTGTAGTTAATTATATCGAACTGAAATAATAAAAATGTTAAGACACTCGAAAAATTTGTTTTTACTCTAACAAATTGACCACATAAGTTCATTGACAAGATAGGTTAACAATTACACACATAGGTTCAATCTTTTGTCGTTTGGCGGTAGTGGTTAGAGGAGGGAGACTGACTCAACTGAAAAGGCTCCATTTTATCTCTCTTCCCCGTAATGTATTATTACACTAGTACCAGAACTTCCCAATTTTGTTGGCTTTAGAAAGACATGACCTATCTGGATCTCCCTACAATAATATTGATTAAAAAACTTTTTCCGCAAAATAAGCTTTCCAAAGAAAAGTAAAGAGCTCCATTAAACCAAAAATGAACAAAAATAAAATCAAATAATCTACCAAGCGTAAAACTACCACAAATCGGTATGAGTAGGGCACAAAATCCCTTTTCCTTCCCAAGGTCAGAACATAATTTCCACTTTACTGAAAAAAAAAACAACAACAAATAAATTTGCATTGTCACTTTGAGCCCTACTCATGTCAATTTCTGCTCGTTTTTAGTTTGACTCGGTCATTTAAAGTAAAATTAAATTAAAAAACCCAATTTTTTTTAACTGAAAGTAAGGAGCCATATTAAAACTTAAAACGACTCTTTCTCTTAACTCTACTTTTAAAAAAGTAAAAACTTTAGCGTAGAGAGTGGGGCATTGAGGAAGAAAATCCCCTTTCATATACGGAGTAATTTCTGTTCGTTTTACGTTTTAATGTCGCTCCTTACTTTCAGTTAAAAAAACTTGTTTTTTTTATTTAATTTCTGAACATTTTTGAATTAATGCATGCTTTGATTTTGGCTTTCTGCACATAAATAATTAAAACAAAATTTGTATATAATTTTTTTTTGGCTAAATGGCTTTCTCATAGTTTTAATCGGAAGATTTTGAGAAAAAAGGAGCGGGGAAGGAGGCCTAGCTGCCCTACAATTTTTTGATTACTTAACAAGGCAACTAGAACTTTTAATTTTTTACGAACGTTTTCATTAGTAAAAAATAAACGCCAATTTTTTTGGTCACTTAAAAAGGGCACTAGAACTTTTAATTCCCATTAGGATGAGCCCTCTTGCAACATTCTAGGACCACTGAGTCGATGCGATCACCCCTGGAAAAAAAAACAAATAAACACGCACCCGTGATTGGTCTTCTGGCAAAAAATACAAATATCCACATTTTTGAAGATAGTAGCTTGAAACTTCTGCTGTGGGATTTTCTGATACGCTGAATGCGATGGTGTGATTTTTGTTCAGATTCTATGACTTTTAGGGGGCATTTTCCCCTATTTTCCAAAATAAGGCAAATTTTCTCAGGCTCATAGCTTTTGATGGGGAAGACTAAACTTGATGAAACTTGTATATTTAATATCAGCATTAAAATGCGATTATTTTGATGTAACTATTTGTATCAAAATTTCATTTTTTAGAGTTTCAGTTACTTTTGAGCCGGGTCGCTCCTTACTACAGTTCGTTACCACGAACTGTTTGATTTCTGTTCGAATTGGGTTTAAATTATTTATTGATTTGTGTTAGTTTTACGCTTGGTAGATTATTTGATTTTAGTTTTGTTCAGTTCTGGTTTAATGGAGTTCTTTACTTTTCTTTGGAAAACTTATTTTGTTGAAAAGTTTTTTGAACTAATTTCTGTCCGTTTCATATTGAAATAGTTATTTCAGGGAAAAAGAAAATAATAGTTTAAGTCATTTCGGTTTTTCTTTAGGAATTTATATTTTGGCCAACTATTTGTATGCTGGAGAAAACTTTTGGTTATTTTTAACAGCATATGCCGTTTTAAAAATATGGACACAAATACTAGTGTTTAATTTAGTTTTACACCTCCTCTATTTGACCTGAAAAAATAAACTTGATAGCATTTGTAAAAAATTCTATCTATGTTCTTTGGCAGCTTGGATACACTTACATTCTTTTGATTAAGTTAAATTTTAATAGCAGAATTAGTAATAGATATAGCCCCGAAAGTTTGAACATAATACCCTCAGTCGTTCCTATAATTAGATGTCTTATTGGCAATCAGCATACACACAGTGCTTTTTGATTTGATCTAAAGGCAACATTTAGTTTTTAAATATAATGGGCAAATTGCATAGCCATGAAGGGTTGACCTATGCCTAAAGATGCAGTTACAAGACCGTTCAGGTTAGGTTAGGTCAATATCATATTGCTTATATGCGCTTTTAATGCTTGCATGCATGTCCTAGGTGTCATTAGTTAAGTAACCGTAGAAGTAGTATCAAGAGCGTACGCATAGTATCTTCTAGCTAGCTCAAAATATGTCAAAACTTACTGAAATGTCTAACTTAATAATGTAAGCTGTTATTCTGATATTGCTTTACCACCCATTTGGCAATCTACATGATCATAGTTCGTTTTGATTTAGTTCAGTATCCGCCAAAACATTTCTTGAAAGCTTCACCTTAATGCCGTTAGCTTGTGCAGTAGCAATAGTTGTAGTAGTGGCAGTAGCATTAGTATCAGTATGCACATAGCACCTTTTTTCCAACACACGGTAAAATTTTTAACTTATTATCATCAACCAGTCTTGAAGTATTGCTGATACGTCCTCTTGATAACCTTTATGGGCATAGTGTGTTTCGATTTATTTCAAAACAATCACAATATTGCCCAAAATTTTCGTCTTAATACCCGTAGGTTTATTAGTAGTACTAGTAGCTACAGCAGTAGCTGTAGGAGTAAAGTTAATAGTGGTAGTCTTAGCTTTAGTAGCAGTAGTAGTGGTAGCAGTAATAATAATAATTGTAGTAGCAGTAGTTGTAGGAGTAGATGCAGTAGTATTATGATGCAAATATTGTCTTTGGTTAGTTCAGCTTCCCCCACAACAAGCTTAGTATGTTTTAATTTCACATAAGAAGCAGTTTCTTAGATATTGCGGATATGCCATTTTGACAACCTGCAAACGGATGGCAGGTTGCCATCCATGAAACACACATTTTCAGAAATATTCTCTGAAAATTGTCCCATCAGACCCTTGGGTATAGTTGTAGAAGTAGTCATATAGAAGTATAACTACTCAACTTAATACAATTAGCTATCGCTGTGATACTGTCGATTTGCTCTTTTGATAACCTGTATATTCATGTACTTCTTGGAATTCTTATCTTAATGCTCTTAACCCTACAAGTAATTGCGATAGAAGTAGTAGTTGGAACAAAAGTAGTAGTAGTGGTAGAACTAGTAAATATTGCGGTAGCAGCAGTATTCGTAGTAGTGTGCACATGATGCCTTTTGGTCAGTTGATCATCCCGTTTAAGTATTTTCCGAGAGTTCAAACTTAATGCCCAAATCAATTCTTAAGATACGCTATTTTGACAATCTAAATGAACATAGGGTCTTTTATTAGTCCGAATTTGCCATCAATATTCGCTCAAATTTTACCTTAAAAAACTTAGCCTCAATAGTACTATTATCACAACAATTTTGGTGGTAGTAGAAGTAGTTGTAGTGCTAGTGTTGTATTAGTAGTAGTAGTAGTAGCAGTAGTAGCAAAAACATCGTTTTCATGGTGCCCCAAAAGTTTCAACTTGAGAAAGAAAAATTGTTTATGTGCACTTTTGTCACCCTTTTGACGCCCTCTTCACTTTTATACGGTAAGCCTTACAAGTTGTTCCAATGGAAATAGCAGTTGGAGTAGTTTAGTTGCAGTAGTAGCAAAAGGAAAAGTAGCAGTGGTATTAGTGTTAGTAGTGACTCTCATATTTTACATTTTTGTCAATTGATCTTCCCCTTTAAATATTTTCAGGAAGTTTCAACTTAATATCCAAATAAATTCTTGAGATATGCCTTTTTGATAATCTGCATGCGCATATTGTGTTTTAATTTATTTGAAGTTCCCCCTCAATATTCTGTCAAATTTTTACCTTCATACGTGTAGCTTAATTGTATTAGGAATAGCAGTAGCAATGATAGTGTGTAATTATTAGTAGTAACAGTAGCGGCAGCAGTTAATAGCAGTGTCAACAGGTACATTTAGTCTTTTGGTCAACTGAATTACCTCATAATGATGCCCCTTAAGAATCCTATTGATATAATAAGTCTTTCCAAAAACATTGCTGATAAGCCTGTATCAGAAAACGCATCCCCAAACGCGTAATTACTGAAGCTTTTAACAGTGCTGAAAAAATTGATGTCGCAAAACTTTGTTTAGGTGGTTGTTATAGAAAATCAAGGGCCTGGGGGAGGGTTCTCTCAAACCACTATAAGGACGACTTAATCCCCCACATTCGCTGGGGGAAGTGCTGTAAGATACTTTGGCCATTGTTTTCATATAGTATCGATTATTTAGAAGGATACAGATGTTTTCAGGGAGGATTTTTTCTGAAGGTGGGGGGACGGGGTTGCGTGAGAGGATCATTCATCTAGGAAAGAGAATTTCCATGAAGAGGGCGTTGGATTTTCCAGTATTATTAAAAAAATAGAAATTAAATAAAAAAACAGGTTTTAACTGAGAGAAAGGAGCAACATTAAAACTTAATACAAACAGAACTTATTACGTATATGAGGGGGTTGGTCCCCTCCCAAATACCTCAATTTTTACGACAAATTATTTTTAGTGATTTCAAAAGCTATTTATTCTAATTAAACGGCCTTTGAGATTCAGCGTTCATTCTTAATGAATTGGAACAAAATTCGAACTTTAGCGCAAAAAGCAAGGTATTGACGAGGGGTGAACCCCCTTATATACGTAATAAAAATATATGAATATAGAAGTTCGTTACGTAAGTTAATTTGTAAGTTATGTATATTTATTACTAATAAAAACGTTCGTAAATAGAATTAAAAATTCTAGAGGCCCTTTTTCTCAAAACATTCCGATCAAATTTTGAGAAAGCCATTTAGCCAAAAAAGTATAATTAATATACAAATTTCGTTTTAATTATTCATGTACACTCAGCCAAAACCAAAACCTGCATTAATTCAAAAGCGTTTAGAAATTAAATATAAAAAACAAGTTTTTTTATCTGAAAGTAAAGAGCGGCATTAAAACTTAAAACGAACAGAAACTATTCCGTATATGAAAGGGACTGTCTCCTCCTCAACGCCCCGCTCTTTACACTAAAGTTTCACCCGTTCTCACAACTCTACTTTAAAAAATACTCTAGCGTAAAAAGCGGACTGTTGAGGAGTGGACAGCCCCTTTCAAATAAGGAATAATTTTTATTGGTTTTAAGTATTAATGTCGCTCCTTACTTTCAGTTAAACAAGAGCTAAGAGCTCATATGGCACTACGGACGAGGCTGGAAGAGCCAAGAACCAAGAGCTCATATGGCATGAGCTCTAGCAAAATTCTAAGAATCAACAGATTGATTTAAAAGGAAAATCAGAGGTTTAATGCCGGTCAGAATTTAAAATAAGACCTCTGAGACACGAGGTCCTTATGAATATCAAAATTCATTAAGATCCGATCGCCCACTCGTAAGTTAAAAATACCTAATTTTTTTCTAATTTTTCCTCTCTCTTCAACCCCCCAGATGGTCGAATCAGAGAAAACGACTTTATCAAGTCAATTTCTGTAGGTCCCTGACACGCCTACCAATTTTCATCATCCTAGCACGTCCAGAAGCACCAAACTCGCCAAAGCACTGGACCTCCCTAACTCCCACAAAGGTATAATCCTGTCCGGTTATGTCAATCACGTATATACGACAGTTGCTTATTCTACCCACCAAGTTTTATCCCGATCACTCCACTCTAAGCGTTTTCCAAGATTTCCGCTTTCCCCCTCTAACTCCCCCCCCCCAATGTCATCAGATATGGTCGGGATTTCAAATAAGAGCTCTGAGACATAAGTTTTTTCTAAATATCAAATTTCATTAAGATCCGGTCACCCGTTCTTAAGTTAAAAATACCTCAATTTTTCTAATTTTTCCGCATTAACACTCCCCCCCCCCCAACTCCCCTAAAGAGAGCAGACCCGTTCCAATTATGTCAATCACGTATCTAGAACTTGTACTTATTCTTCCCATCAAGTTTCATCCCGATCTCTTCACTCTAAGTGTTTACCAAGATTTCCGGTTTCTAAGATTTCTTTTCCCCCTGCAACTCTCTATGTCCCCGGATCCGATTCGAACTGAAAACGGAGCATTTGAGACTTGATCTTTCTATATTTCAAGTTTCATTAAGATCCAATCACCCATTCCTAAGATAAAGACACCTCAATTTTCACATTTGCCATGATTTCCGGTTTCCCCTCCAGCTGTCACCGGATCTGGTCAGTATTTAAAATGAGTGCTCTGAAGCACACGATCCTTCTAAATATCAAATTCCATTAAGATCTGATCACCCCTTCGTAAGTTACAAATACCTCATTTTTCTAATTTTTCCGAATTACCTCCCCTCCCCCCAACTCCCCCAAAGAGAGCAGATCTGGTCTGGTTATGTCAGTCACGTATCTTGGACTTCTACTTATTCTTCCACCAAGTTTCATCCTGATCTCTCTACTCTAAGCCTTTTCCGGTTCACCTCGCCCCAACTCCCCCCAACGACACTGGATCTGGTCGGAATTTAAAATAAGAGATTTGAGTTACAAGATCCTTCTAAATATGAAATTTCATTAAGATCCGATCACTCCTTCGTAAGTTAAAAATACCCCATTTTTTCTAATTTTTCAGAATTAGCCCCGCCCAACTCCCCCAAAGAGAACAGATCCGTTCCTGTTATGTATCTAGGACTTGTGCTTATTTTTCCCACCACGTTTTATCCCCATCCCTCCACTCCAAGCGTTTTCCAAGATTTTAGATTTCCCCCTCCAACTCCCTCCAATGTCACCGGATCCAGTCAGGATTTAAAAGAGCTCTGAGACATGATATCATTCTAAATATTGAATTTTATTAAGATTTGATCACACGTTCGTAAGTTAAAAATGCCTCATGTTTTCTATTTTTTCCGAATTAACTGTCCCCCCATTCTCCCCAGATGATCGAATCGGGGAAACAACCATTTCTAATTTAATCCGGTCTGGTCTCTGATTCGTCTGTAAATTTCATCGTCCTAGCTTATCTGGAAGTACCTAAATTAGCAAAACCGTGACCAACAGACAGACCGACAGACCTACAGAATTTACGATCGCTAGATGTCACTTGGCAAATACCAAGAGCCATAAAAACACTTTTTTTTTATCTAACATACCTCAGAGATGATGTGGAAGCTTTGATAGCCCGACACGTAGGAATATTTGGACTTGAACCCTTTTTGAGCAAAGATCACTCTTGTTACCTTAATTTGCAGTCTTTTTGGGCGTCAGTGGTTGGCAACCATGCTAAGAACTATCGGGGAAGGGGTGTCTTCCTCAAAGACATAATTTCCGGACCTTTCAACGACGGCAAACAAAGCTTCTATCTCCAAAATTTGATCATATATCTTAGGGAAAATGATGAGCGTGGGGGGAGGCTGGTTGCTTTCAGATAACTTTTGACCCTTAAACAGGGCACTATAACTTCCGATTCAAAATCAAATGCACTCTATCTAAAGTTTTTACGACTATCCATTCCATAAACACCATATATGCCCCCAGGATATGGCTCACAACCCTGTCCCTAGGGCAATGAGAAGTTTTGTTGGCCCTAGAGGTATTGTCATATGTTTTTTCGGGTATTCTGAGCAAAACTGATATCTCAAAATGTCAATCAGATTCCTTTGGCGAAGAGGGGTAGATGGGAGGGGGCAAACTGCACTCACATCACTTTTGACTCTTAAAAGAGTCAAACAATTTTCGGCCAAATGAACTTCCTCTGAAGTTTATACAGCCCACCCTTCCATAAAAACCTTAAATACCCCGGGGCAAAACTTACTATCCTTGCCCCCAGGCTCTGGAGATTTGTTTGAACCCGAAATGACTTGTTAATGATATTTAGAATATTTTGAATAAAATAGACGGCTCAATATTAGATGCGACAATCTGACTAGTGTGTGTTCGTAAGGGGGGAGGATATAGCTACCCTCCGATCACTTTGACTCTTAAAAAGGGAACTAGAGCTTTTCATTGCCAATCCAATGAGGCCCCTCTGAAGCTTATATGACCCCACTTTCCACAAGATCCTCCTATGCCCCCAGGGCATAACTTACAACCCTTGTCCTGGGGGCTGGCCTCAAAGGCCTAATTTCCTGACCTTTCATCTACGTTGAACAAAATGGATATCTAAAGATTTTGATCAGAAGTGCTTGGAGAAATGATGGATGTAGGAAAGGGAGGGGGGTATTCACCCTCCAATCACTTTCGATTATTAAAAAGGGCACTGGCCCTCTCAATTTGCAATTGAGTGATCCCTTTTTGAAGTTTCTATGACAACGCTTTGTACAAAAACCTTGCCCTGAGGGCGTGGGAGAGGGGTCTGTTATCCTCAAAGACATAATTTCCGGGTCTTTCAACTACGTTGAACCAAGTGGCTATCTCAAAATTTTAATTGGGTGTGCTTGGGGAAATAGTGGGAGTGGGAGGGGGTTAGTTGCCCCCAATCACTTTCGACTAAAGGGCACTAGCCCTTTCAACTTCCATCGACGCTTCTACGATAGCTCTTTCGGTGCGAAGTGCCCTGGTCTAAGACAAAAAAAAACATTGTGCCAACATCGTTCTTCACATAGGCAGCGCTATTGCACTGTCTATTATCATTGCTGAGAGTCTAACTTAAAGTTTCTCATCACTTCGGTAGACGGAATAAGAAGTTGGAAGCTGGAATTTCACTCCCGTAGAAAATCCCCCTGTATAAATTCCCCACGGAATATTCTCCCACACGCAAACTTTAGCAGCCAAATAGAAAATGCAAAATAGATACATTAAAATGTCACTCGAAATTCTGAAAATTCTTCTCTTTTCTTTTTTTTCCTTTGGTAGATGTGACAGTTAAGGCTATGGGAAGAGTTACTGTTAAGACTGTTAACTATTTTTTCCTTTGGTAGATGTGACAGTTAAGGTTATGGGAAGAGTTACTGTTAAAATTTAAAAATAACAGTGTTTTTTTAAACAAAAAAAACCTTGTATAAACAACATGGGCTTATTTTTAACCAGCTTTTGACTCTGTATTTTTAAATTTTATTGATAATTGGATTAACGCTGATTTTTACCGCTTTTTACATTGATTTATTTAAGCTTGATAGTCTGACCTAGCGAAGCTGAATGCATTACTGCTGGATTTCTGGAAATATTTGATATTGAGTTTCACTACATCCAATCTTGTTTGAGGGGTTAAGAGAAAAATTTTCTTCAATCATCTTTGTTCCTATAAACTTCTTGTTGTTTCTAAAAAGATGTTGCCGATCTTTTGCACACGCTCTTAGAAAACCGGAAGGAAATTCAAGCTTTGTTTAACCCTTAAGCTAGGCCAATAGAATGATTAACAAATTATAGGGGAAAAGGTGTTTTTCAAGTTTCCAATAATAAAACGTGCATAATTTACTAAATCCTTGCGCTAAAAAGTAAATTCCAATTTAAAAACCCTCTTCTTTGAGATCTCTTGTTGATAGATGGCTGAACTTAAAGATAAGCCGGTATGTATTTTAAATTACCATCAAAAAATTTGATGTGTTTGTTCTGGGTGGTCTAACTTGAATCTCATCGAAATTAGTATCAGTTAACTAGATAGGTTTTAACCATGTTATAGTGTATCCTATCAGCGATATGTTGGTTCGTAAGCAAGGCTGTATCCGGGGAGGAAGGGGGAGGAGGGCGGTAGGGGTTTGAACATCCCCCGAAATGTTTTTCCGACTCGTAAAAATGTAAAAGAAATGGAAATAAAAAAAATTTAATGTGTTTTTTAAGAGTTTTTTTTTTGTGAGACTCACCCCTTCCCGAAAAGAAATCGTAGATACGCTCTTGTTCGAAACTCCCGTTTTGAAAGTTTGTTATCCAACTGCAATTCAAAAGCAATTCATACGTTTTCCCTCAAACATATTCGATCGTAATGTGTGCCTGAATCCTCAATTTTCCCAGATTTGTTGAAAAAAAATTGATCTTATGATCAGTGTTATGATTCAGAAAAATTTCTTTATTATGTTATATTGAATCAGTAACATATTTGGGAATTAAAAAAAAAAATCGAAAGCAGCTGAATTAAACTTAACAACATAGTAAGTTATTTGGGATATAATAAAAACCTTGGGATTTAGGGAACGATTGCATGAGTCTGACAACACCCCCCCCCCTTTTTTTTGAACGTAAATCCCTTTGAACGCAAAATATGTGAAGACTTTTTAGTAAAAATGTGTATATTTCAACCTTTAACTCGGTCCTCTCGTCGGAAAATATTGTCAGATGTCCATAGCAATAGTCAGTCAGATGTCTCCAGTGATGAATACGCAAGTTTAGGTCTGGCCACTCATAACACATTTGCAATAGTACTGGTGGCTAGATAAGTAAGAATAAGTACTGAAACGTATTTTAAAAGCCTCGAATTACAAAGGGTTTTCAGCTGAAATTTTTTCCCCTGTACAACAAAATTAAAATACCATTTATTCGTTTATTTTCTTAGGAGTTTATTGAAATTTTGGCTTTTTGGTGCCAGGTGTTTCCCTCCGGAAAATGCCTTCCCCCATGGAAAATCAACCCCTCTCGGAAAATGTTTCTCAGAAAATACCTCCGTGGAAAATTTGCCCTTGGATAATTCCCCCCATATCCCCCCTGGATAATTTTGGATATTCATTAGAAGGGAAATTGAAAGTTCTGCTCACGTGTTTGAGGCAATGCCATATCGTTGCCTATGCTAAACAGCCATAAGGCTTCAATTTATTATTATTTTTTTATCCAAAGTCACTTCGTATGGAAAGGCTGGCCGTATAAAGTTGAAAGGGGAATCATTTGATTCTAAATTAAAAGTTCTAGTGCCCTTTTAAGAGTAAAAATGATTGGGGCAACCATCCCCCCAACACACACCATTTTCCCCAAATATGTCGGATCAAAATTTTGAGATAGCCATATTGTTCAAAATATTCCAAATGTCAAATAACAATGCCTTCAGGATGGATAGCCCCCCTTCAAGTTCCCAGGAAAAGAGCTTCAAGTTATGCAAATTGCCCACTGTTAAAATATAAGGTTGTTTTCGGAGGGAAGGATTGTCGTATAAATTTAGAAGGGGGCTCATTCAGTTGAAAATCGAAAGTTGCAGTGCCCTTCCTTTTTAAGATTCAAAACTGATCGTAGGATAAATTCCGTCCCCCCAATGCCCTTTTTCCCAAAATGTATCCGATCAAAATTTTGAGATAGCCCTTTAATTTGAAATAGTACTAAGATTGAAAAACTAAGGCTCTGGGTTTGACCCCCCTCCCCTTAGCCCCCTGTGCAAGGGCAATAAGCTATGCAGCTGCTCATGGTTGGCATATAAGGTTTTTTTTTAATAGGAAATAGGCTAAGCTTAGACAATTAAGCTAAAACTTTGATGAAATGTTGAGAAGGATGCAATACACAATCAAAACCAACTTGTCTTTGCTGGTTTTGAAAAGGTAATCTTAGCAATATCTAAGCAGCAGCTGATGGTATTAGGATGAAAATTTCAATGTATGCTGAGGAGGGTTGAAGAGAGATTTAAAGCCTGTCCCCTCCTTCTTTCTCTTTTTATATGTCACCTCGCCTTAACAACGGTCAAAATTTTGCAGCTGTCATTTTGTTCAAACTAGTCAAAAGGTCTAATAGCGGTGCCTCTAAGGATACCGCGCCCCGCACAGTCCGAGGTAATGATTCAAAATCATGCAATTTACCCATTGTTTGCATGTTGGACTTATCATTAAGAAAAGGGGAAAGTTTCGGTTCTGGGTGCATCCGGAAAGGCCAAGGGTATTAAGGTGAAATTGTGGAAAATTTTGAGGGGTATCTTAAACTATATCAAACGGCACTTCGTGCATCCAGCTTATCAAAAAAGTGGATCTGAAATATTTTGAGACCGGCTGAGGGTATTAAGTCGAAACTTTCAGGATGTGTTGAGGGGGATGTTTTAAAGTTTCCTTCCCCTGCCGTCTTTAGCTGCTTCTTCACCAAAAACCTTCGATCGCAATTTGGAAATAGCTACGTTGTTCAAAATAGTCTAAAGGTGAAATAACTATGCCTGTTGGATCGCATAACACATCAACGGCCTTGGAAAGAAATGCCGAACACAATCAAAACATACTTTGTCCATGCCAGCTATTAAAATGGTATATCAGCAATACCTAAGGAATTGCAGAGAGTTTTAAGTTGAAATTTACACATTGAGTCTTCAGAAAAATACAGAAGTAGCTCTAAGGAAGAGCTGGGGGGAGTGGAGGTAGAAATTGATTTATTATCCCTCTAGATTTTCGGGAATATCCCTGGTCTACGCTGTTATTATGAAAGTAAAGAGTAAAATTAAACACCCCAAATGAGTACAATATTCTTCCGTATAGGAGGGTGGCCCCTCTTTCCTCGTGTCAACCTACCCCTCATGGTCGTATAAACGTCGGAGGGTGCTCTTTTGATTGAAAACTTAGAAGTCTAGTACTTTTTTTTAAATTGAAATTGATTGAAGACCAAACAGCCCTTGTCCTAAAACTGTTTTTTTTTTTTTTTTTTTTTTGGTATTTTTTACGCCCTGGGAATACAGAATAAAAGATCCATGTTTTACCGTAAACGTACTTCTCTTATGCAGCGATGTCCATGTTTCTTCAAAAATTCTCTGAACAGCTTCCCGCTTGGACCAGGATCAGTTTGTAACCAGACAACAGCAACGTCAGGGGACATTGATTTAAACTCATTAGCTTCTGCGCAGTTTGCGATGACGTTTGCAATAACCTAAAAAGTGTTGTTTGCAATAACCAAAGCGAAAACGAAAAAAAATAAAAAAAAACAAGAAAATTCCACTCATCCAATGACACAAAAACACTTGAAAACTAAATTAACCTGGATTAAGCGGTTTATATAACATTATTTCTACTCATACAAAAAAAGAAAGAAAAAGAAACAATGCTATCAAGTCCATCCGAATGTTCTTAAACTTCAAGCATGTTTTATTCTTTCAGACAAGTCTAAAAATCTATTCTCTTAATTATGCACGGTACATGGATTTTGGTTTTTTATTTATCTTTTGTACATTCGAAACTTTATATTCTACTAGCTGTTGGGGTGGCGCTTCGCGCCACCCCAACAACTAGTTGGTGGGGCGCTTCGCGCCCCCCCAAGCCCCCCCGCGCGCGTAAGTCGTTACGTGCCATATTAGTTACGCGCCATTGTAGCTGTGTCCCTGTGTCCCACCTGTGAATAGAGATAGATATAAATATATATTTTTAACTACGTAACACATGCGAATATACAACATTCTTCGCTGTCCCATTGTCTGTGCATATAAATAGCATTTATATTCCCTGTGTCCCGGTCGTCATTTGTGTCCTGGTGTCCCAGTTTGTAATTTCTCTTTGAGTGTCCCGGTCGTCATTTATATTCCCAGTGTCCCGGTCGTCATTTGTGTCCCGGTGTCCCGGTCTGTAATTTCTATTCAAACAATCCCTGTGTCTCAGTCGTCAATTATATATCCCGCCTGTGCCCCCGGCGTCCCCGTTGTAGTTGTGTCCCTGTGTCCCGGTCGTCATTTATATTCCCGGTCGTGATTTGTGTCCGGGTGTCCCAGTCTGTAATTTTTCTTTGAGGTTCCCGGTCGTCATTTATATTCCCTCTGTGTCGGTCGTCATTCGTGTCCCGGTCTGTAATTTATCTTTGAGTGTTTTTAATTTTTAGTTTTTTTTTTTAGTTTTATACATTTTTTCAGTTTTTTTTTCTTCTTTATTTTTCAGCGTCACTATGAAGTACATATCGCCGAACCTTTGTTTTTTAACTTAAATCTGGTAGGCATTGATGACCTTATCCAAGTCAAAATCCCAAACCCAATCATCATCGCTATCATTTTCAGTTTTGATATGTTTTGACTCTCACTTTCCAGGTGGATTTTCATCTAACTGCGCAGTTTTGCGTTCTTTAGCCGCAAGCCTGTTTTCTTGCTGTTCTTGTGATTCCTCGGCACGGTTTCTTTTCTTACTTTCTCCATCAGCTGCAAGCCTGTTTTCTTGCTGTTCTTGTGATTCCTCGGCACGCTTTCTTTTCTTACTTTCTCTATCAGCAGCAAGTTTTTTGGCATAGACTCTTTGAGCAGCTTCCTCGGCTGTTGCCATTGTAGGTTCTTCAGTCATTTTACAATTAAACATTTTTCCGTGAACGCATGTCTTAAATATCTTTAATGACGTCACCGTCATAGCAAAAATGACGACCACTAACTTCATGACGTCAGTCGACACAGAAACATGACGTCACCTGACAGACAGACAGACAACTTATTTTTATATATATAGATAACCTGATTCCAAAGACTTTTCATAAACGGTGTCATTCAATGAAGGCCATAAATTACGACATGCTAGTTTCTTAGAAACAAAGAAAGATAAAAAGAAATTATCTTTTCAATGTTTATCTAGCACAAAGAAAAGATAGTAGAATAGGTAGGAAGGGCCACAAATCTACTTTCAGAGCAAATGGTTTCAAATAGTCGCTCTCACTATATTTTTTATATGTTATCTAAAAGAATTTTAAAAAGCTCCTTAAAGCGTAAATTAGCATTGGAATTTCATCTCAGATACACTTAAAATGACCAAACTGATAATTACGATCCAAATGGTAAATATGAAACGAACTGATAGATAGTACAAGTAGTTATTCAGGGAGTGGGATACTCGACTCCAGCTGAATTCAGTACAAAGTGCTCAAGCTTACCCCTTTGAGGACCTTATCCGATCCAACTTTTTAAATTTTAAAAACAAATATTTCCAAATGAAAGCAAGGGAACATTAAAACGAAACCGAACCGACATTATTACATATATGGGGGGGGGGGGGGGGTTGCCCCCTCGTCAATAACTCACTCTTTATAACATCAAGGTGCGTCTCCCTATCCGTTAGTGAATTGTTCCTCAAATGGTCTTTGGCCCCAGGAATTCTTCTAGAAGCATCTACAAGGTAATCTAAACATAAAAAATATCAATAGAGATATCCGTAGAGGTATTTCAGTGTATCCATCTTACCTGTAGTTTGTACACTTGTTTTTTTTTACTTTGTGTACTTTTTTTTGGGGGGGGGGTTTAATGGACTTGAACCTCCCACAAAATATGAAGCTCTTCCAAGTTAATTTTTCTATGCGTACCTATCTGTCCCCCTTTGATCTAACGTTTTCAAGGCCAAAGTCTAACGGGTCCTGTTATTAAGTCATTTGATTGAATAACTGTTTGATATTTGTGCAGAAAATCTTACCTGTATGGATTCAGGAACCTCTCCTGATTCAGCAAAAGTACAAGATGATAAGAGTTGGCCTAGCTTCCCAAGGAGTTCTGGACTCCAATCCTTTTTGTTCTCAGATAATGTCAAAAAAGAAATCAACTGAAGAGTTGTGCTGAATTCACTAGTTAATGAATGGTATTTGTTAACTTCTATCAAATAGGAGAGATTGTCACGTATTCTTGTAAATAATTCTTGTGGTTCTTCGCATGCATCCGTACTGAAATTTATTTTCTTAAGTTGAGCCTCTGCCCACTTTGGCCTCCAGCTATTGACTAAAAAATCCTATTAAAAAATTGATAAAATTAAAATATGTTTTCTTTCATTTTTCATTCAAGAGAAAAAACTTGATTCACAAAGAGGCTTCCGTTGACAGACTGCTTCGATTAACACACATGTTGGTCAGATGAGAAATAACAAATAAATATCAACTAAATACACAAAGTGACTGAACATTTTTTATCAAATCAGAAACGAAAATTGCAAATCCAATCATTATTTTCTGGTACGTCATTCAAACTGTAACTTAAAATAGAACAAATACAAAATCAAAGTATTTTCGCTTGGACCTCACACGAAATGATGCTATGTATGTCTAAAAATTCCAATTTTGAAATGAGGGTTCGAATATTAATAATAATAAAAATTCCAGGAATTTTCCCAAAGCACTCTGACCCGTTTGGTTAATGTATACCCCCTGGAAGAGTCTATACCCAGTTTCTCTCGGGCTATCAAATGGGAAAATGCATGAGTATGTATATGAGAGTTTGTTTCGTTTCTGAATTAAATAAAAAAAATAAGTTTTTCAACTGAAAGTAAGGAGCAACACTAAAACTCAAAGCGAACAAAAATTATTAAAAGGATTGCAATTATTAATTATTGAAAGGATTGCCCCCCTCGTCAATACCTTACTCACCAAGCTAAAGATTTTGGCACTTTTAAAAAAGCTTCCTGTTCTAATTAAACGGCCCTTTGTCAGGAGTCGTTCTGACAAAAATAGGAGAGACAGTCAAACTTCAGCGTAAAGAGCAAGGTATTGATAAAAGAGTCAACCCCTTCATATACAGAATAATTTCTTTATATGCAGAACAGTGGACGGGTGTCATAGCCTACAACACTTTCTCAGAGGGCTGTGGGCAACATACTACCCCTAGAGACATAGTTATTGAATCTTTCAACTATGCTAAACAAAATGGCTATCTTAAAATTGGTTAGTGTAAGAACGGCTTATTATTATCCTGAATAAATTTACTTCTTTTAGCAACTCAATGTTGATAAGAGTTAAAATCCCCTTTGATCCAATAAATCAGAAACAAATCTGCTATTTCGAATTAACTTAGGTTGAAAATACTTTGCTTTTTATTTCGGCCGTAATAAATTTTCAAGTTGTAAATCGTATTGACATCTCTTTGCTTCAGAGAATAACAACAATTGAAACACTGAACCAAGGCCCAATATACCGGGAAAAACTACTTATTTAACAGAAATCTGGGAATTGGCTAGAATTCACAGAAGGGACGGAACAAAAAAGTCACTAAGCAAACCAAAATTAACACTAAACAAATAAAAAGATACGGATCTAGGAGAAAGGAGGATTGGCTTGTGTCGAGATCAAGTTAGGAAGGAGGGTGGTTGTGTGTCTAGTTTCAAGATGGGAAGAAGAGGAACTTCACCAGTTAGATATGACACTGTTCATTATCTTCCCTCAACAAACACCTGCCTTCTCTCAATTTCTTTAAATGTAAAGTTAAAATAATATTGTAGAACTATTTTGTCACTTTGTCAAACCGAGATATCCTTTTTTTTTACTGTATGGACTGGATTCTAGAAAGGGCACACTCAAGTTTTTATGGTGTTGTTATGGGATTGGGCATTAATGTGTTTGACCTGGACTACGCATATGACATCGACACTCTTGCTGCTGATCCAGCAACTGCCCAAGCAATGTTAGATGAAATAGCACATTTCTCTCAGCTACTGGGTATGAAGATCAACACGGCCAAAACTAAGGTGATAGATCAAAATATACAGTCGGATTATCAGCTTGTGCTTTACGGACAAGAATTGGAAAAAGTCGATGGCTTCACCTATCTCGACTCAGTAATAGACCCTCGTGGAGGCTGTGACCTTACTGAGCAGAATCGACAAAGCCCAAGCCATCTTCGCACAACTCCACCGCCATTTGTGGAACCGGCAGAAGATCAGCATGAAGACAAAAATTTCTGTATTTAAAGCAATTGTTAGATCTGTTCTCGTCTATGCAGTTGGAACTTGGCCACTAAAGGTGCTTCATCTCAATAACCTCGAAGTCTTTGACCACAACTGTCTACGAAAAATCCTGAAGATTCGATACTACGACAGACCCTCAAATGTTGATGTGCGCCACCACTGATGTAAAATCGATTCCGCCACCACAATTGTCAAATAGAGAAGATTGCGTTGGCTTGGCTACTGGCTCGGGTTTGCTGAATAGTTGGTATAAGATCTTGACAAATGGGAGTCAACCATACGTAGTCTTCTAGATGCCAGGTGAGGCTCCCTTGTCTGGTCCCGCTACAAGTACAAGTATAAATACAAGTATAGACAGCAGAGGACAGAATCTGTGAGATAAATAAAAACCAGTGTCAGGGAAATTTCAATTATATGTGTGGGATTTAATATAAACCCTGAGCTTTAAATTCCAAGAGACACCAAACTGAAAGGTGTATAAATTCTATTAGCTTTCTCTTCCTTGTTGCGAGTTACCCACCATTTTAGCAACTGATTATTCTAAGTTAATTTTCACTACTGCTCAATTAACAGTAACTTTGTGTTTTGAGAAAAGACCCATAGGAGTCCTTAAAAATGGGACGTCCTTGGAATTTGGGAAAATTAAATTTTTTTTTTTCTTAAATGAGACACTTCTCAAAAACTTTCAACGATGTTCATGCAGACCATGGTAATCAATGCCATATATTATAAATGCCACCTGCTCATCGCTGATAACCTTGAAACTTGCAATTTATTGTTTTCATTCGTCAAAAAATGTCCCATAACACTCGAGCATCAGGCGAGTAGAGGACAGTATACTCTGAAACTGGAAAAGCACATTCATGTACCAAACATGAACTCAGGAATTTATGTACTGGACCTTGAAGATAAATATTTTTTCATCTCTAAGTGAAATTATGAATAGTACGAGTAACAAAGATACAATAACAAACGAATAACACAAGAAACGAATAACAATAACCTAACCTGCACTTATTAACAGATAAACTTCAAAAGATAATAACACGGCGCATCAAACCTATTTATCTCCGAATTAAAGCCCGAAGAAAGGTTTATATATCCCCTCCCACAACCACGAAGTAAGTCGCAAGGCTTAACGCAAGATACTAACTAATGTTTGATTTTGAAGATACATCTTTTCACACATAACTGACATTACTAACTACATGAACAAAAAAGAATGGTAGGCAGTCCTGATAGCAACTGCCAACCATTTCGTTTAATGCACTTTTTAGCAAACAAAGTAAAGAACATACTAGTCCAGCACATCAAACCTATTCATCCAAGTCCCAATTGCCTCAGTGGCCATTGGCTATTCATGTAAGCTAATGCCTAAGTGGAATTAGTCGTAGCATGTAAAAAAAAAGGAATTATGTTCTAATAACAACTGCTGGCTATTTTGTGTATTTTACTTATTAACAAAAAAACTTTGAAAAATACGGGCTCAGAATATCAAATTTTTCCATCTAAGTCTGAATCGCCGAAGGAATATACTAGCAAATCCTGAAGAGAGGTTAAAATGTATGGGTTCTACCGTACGTGGCAACAGGGACTTTCGTAAAAATAAAAATAATTTTTCTTGCACGAAAAGAGTCGGCTCTGACCTTTCTATATCTTTCAAAAGCAAATCAATCTTTCCTTTAAAAAAACAGTATATTGAAAAAACTAGATCATTCGGTAAGTTCCTGCCAAGTTGATGGATAGGCACTGAGTATTCGTGGAATCGGACAACTTTTTACAATTTTAATAGTATCCAAGAAATAGCTTAGAATAATAATAAGGAAAAGTGGCACCAATGTCTGTGTCATTTATATCGACATTTACAATTTCGATACCTTCTTCAAACCGTCCGAGGTAAGCAACACAAATCTAGCATCCGCCTTTTCATGGGTACAACTCAAGTACTGTTGGAAATCTGTATCAATACTTCTACTTCCGCTGAGCTACACTATCTTCATCTGGCCTTGAAAGCCTCCAGAGAGGTTGAAAGTGAGACATGCTTGCGACACGCGGATTAAGTTTTTTGAATTCGTCAAATAAAAGTTTTTAATCAGTTTTGCCTTTGCCTTGAAATTTGATAGTATCGAGTTCCAATCATTTAACTTTCAGCGTTTACCTAGACATGCTGCAAATTTATATGGAGATTCTTGCTGCTCTTGGCAACCACCAAAGTCCTTCAGGCAGGTCATGTTGTTTTCTTTATCACCATATCCAACTATTCAATCAGACCTATCTACAAGAACATGTAGTTTTTTAATGTCACGTTAAACTGCACAAGAGTAGAAAATACTCGTTTCTTGCAAATGGTTTCCGCTTCAGTTGGCAGGTGGTTGCTGAGGTACGACATCAAGTCTACCAAACTTGAATGAGTCAAATCACTGCTAATGTGGGCGTTGGCGCTACATATCATTCATACTCCCTTTTGCTTTCAAACAATCCGGAAGAGCTGATTGTCTAAAATAAATCCTTTTCAGAAATGGGACTCTTTCGAATATAGACGATTTATATAGCCCAACTGCTACTAGGTTTATTTGGGTACGATTGCTGAGATCTCAAAGATACAGCCATGCGGCATAATAGTAAAATATTGCACTGGCATGTTAATAAATCCATAGGGAATAGTCAACCTAAACTTGTCCCAGTTAAAGAAAGGAACAGGGCCACAATTACTGATGAGGGAAGAGCTAAAGAGAGATGGGCAGAGTTTTTTGAGATTGTGCGGAGACGGGATAGAGTTACAGTAAAAGATTTTGAAAAGAATAAAATAGTTTATGATACTTTTGACGTGAAGTAAGAATTATATTGTGAGGGAGAACTAGTGAAAGTACTTAAAAGATAAGAAAATAATGTGGCTCAAAGTGTTGATGAAATGAGATTCAAGGATACCGTCTCAAGCCCATAGGAGATACTTATTAACTTTTTCAAGTCCAAGTTTGGTGAGCCCATGCCACCAAACTATTGTTTTTATACTAGGATTAGAGTTTCAAGGTGTTCAGAAAAAAGTTTCTTGAGCCTGTTTCAAGGCCCTTCCTTGGGATTTTTCAATTTTATATTGCGTAATGAAAACCCTGCGACTCCAGGATAAGTTTCAATTCAATTGAAAAAAAAAATTCAGTCGTTTTAGAGTCTCGCTGTTTGTGCCCTGCCACTGCAATTTTTTTTGTACACTAGGTACCCTGTGGACCAGGCATTAATGTTTTTTTTTAAATCTTAAGCCCATTATTAGGCCCCCTAACACACTAGCCCTCTTAACAAAAGCGTGTGGTTTCCTTGGCCTAAGGATCAATCTCTGAAAGTTCAAAGTGAATTGGATATAGCACCTGCCTTTTTGACTATAAAACTTATCTCTAAAAACAATTAACCATTGTATACATTAGGACTCTTGCCCCTGGGACTGTATGGATCACATCGTCCCAGAATGCATATTAATTGGACTTTTATAAATAAAAATAGTTATCTGAAAGTGAGATCCAACGAGTTATATATATATATATATATATATATATATATATATATATATATATATATATATATATATATATATATATATATATATATTATTCTCAAAACTTTTATCAGATGGGTTGGGGGAAAAAGGGTGTGGGGGGCTAATAGCGGTCGGACGTCTTTTGACTCTTAAAAAGTGAGCTAGAACTTACAGTTTCAAATCATATTAGCCCTTCATGAGGTTTATACGAGCATCCCTTCCATCTGAACCATATTTGCCCTTAGGGCATAACTTATAACGCCTGCCCCCGGGCCCTGGAAGGTTTTGTCAACACCGGATTTTTTTAATCTAACTTTCAAGCTTCTGTTAAAAACAGGTCTATCACAAATTTTTATTGGACGCATTTGGGAACAAGGGCGTTGGGGGTGGGGCTAGTTTCCCTCTAATCTCTTTTTCGACTCTTATAAAGTGAGCTAGAACTTTCATTTTCCAATTAATGATGCTCTCTGAAGCTTATAAGAGCACCCCTCCCATAAAAACCTTATATTTGACTTTCTATAAAATGACCTTCTCAAAGGGAAAAAGAGCGTGGAAGGGGGCTAGCTAACCTCCGATCATTTTTGACTATTAAAAAGTGAACAACAACTTTCAATTTACAGTCAAATAAGCCCTCTCTGGTTTTTACGAGCCTCCCTTCCATAAGAACCATATATACACCATCTAAGGTGTATACATCTAAGGTGTATGATAAAAATAAATCATTTGCTAGTCATTTAAAACTGGTTTTTTCTCGGCGAAGTAGGACAAATCCCCCACCCGAGAAAAATACACCAGATTTTTTTAAGGGAGAGGGGAGAATCTAAACAGTCCCAGAATTGAGAGAAGCTACGAAAAGAAAATTTAGACTCATACTAGATCAGTTGCTTCTCGTTATCAGCAATGCCTTGAACAAATTTTAAGAATAACTGTCGGAAAACGACGAAGCAATTCATAAAGATTTTCATGTGTTTTGCATATGCAAAGTATATTGACAGAAGCTGTTTTTATATTTACTTTAAATATTCAAATATATTTTATCTTTCTTCTAAATTGGAAAAAAAAAAACTTACGGAGCCTATGAGTAGCATTTTTCTAAGTTTTTTGAAATAAGATAGTGTTCCAAACCGTTGTATGCCACGCTGCAGCATTTCATTTGTTGTTACGATATGACCAAAGACAGCCATGTCAACAGCTCTATTGGTAGCTGATATTTCTGGTTCATTATTTGATAGCATAGTCTGAAAAATACAAACTGAAGATTTCTTAATAGGATTACTGTGCATGCCTGTAACAAAGAGTGCACTATATTAAGCTTTATTCACGAAAAATTAACTAATCTAAGTTTTGACTTGCCTGAGTTTTATCCGATAATGATTATGCTTCTGCTCATATGACTTATAGATGACATGAATATTTATGAACTATCGTACCACCACTGTCTTTGAAATGAAGAAGCTTAAAATAAAGATTTTTCGACTGATTTACATCGATTGGCTATTTCTGACTTTTCACTGGATAGCTTTTTGGCCCCGTTGTGCCAAAATTTACTTGTTTGCAGCCCGAAATGGCAAAATATGGCATTTCACTGTGGAGCAATCTTTTTGCTACTTAAAAGAGGACTGAAAGTTTCAAATCAAATTCGAATAAGCATTCGATACTCTAGAGCTGTTGGTTTGATACAATCACCCCAGAGAGAAGAAAAAAAATATAGCACCCGTAATCATCCTTCTCACAATCTCAGGACACAAAATTTGGCATTTTATGTCATATTAGCTTAAAACATATGGAATAAGTTGTAATTCCATCAACCTGATAGGTTTTTTTGTTACTCTTTTCCCTTTATTCAGGCTCGCAATTTTCTCAGGCTCGCAACTTGGGTGGGTACCTTTAAGTTTAATGAATTTAAGATATTAGGATAACTATAATATCGAATTTTTATGTATTTTTATTATCAAAACCCTTTTTTTAGAGTTTTCATAACGTTAACACACGAGTCACTCCATATATCAGTTTGTCGCTACGGACTGTTTAGGGAACGAAAGGTTTCTCGCATTTATCAACAATTTGATAAGGTCAAAATAGCATAAAGGTCATACTTACGTCAATCACATTCAGCATAGCATGATGATGACTAACTGTGACAAAGCGATTGATCTGCGGCTGGACTATGAAAGAACCCCCAAATCTTTTTACAAAATTGCTTTGAATGGCTAGGTCAAGACTCTTCGCTATTAGAGTGGTCGACAATGGAGACGTAGCATTTGGAAAGACCTCTCTGAAATGGTATTAAGCACATAAATGACATAAATCATGTTAATGCATCGTTTTGGCGGAGGCAGAACGACCTATTATACATTATTTGGATTTTGCAAGAAAGCAAAAAATCAAAGGGTATAGGTTAGCAAAGAGAAAAACAAAATATTAATGCAATCTTGACATATTTATTCACCTTTATCTCGTTTGATATTGGACAATCTAATTTAGTAAAAGAAAGGAGCCAGTCTTCATTTATTTTACTTCAACGTCTGCAACATTCTTATGGAAATTAAACTATAAACTAAATTATAAATCATTTATTCACGGTCTGTCTTTTTCGCACCACAGCTTGTACTGTTTGTAAGTTCAATAAGTGACTTCTTTGAAGCACAAGACAAACCTTTGAAACAGGCTTGGATATCTAAAATCACCTTGATCTTTTACGATATTAATTTGAAGAATTTTTCCAAAAAATAACTTTTATAAAGAAAATTAACGAGCTCTATTAAACCAAAAAATAAGTAAAAATAAAATCGAATGATCTACTAAGCGTAAAACGACCACAAATCACCATCAACAAATAAATGAACCTGAAACGAACAGAAGTTACAATAAATAACGAAGTCAAACTCAAAACGAGAAGAAATTAACGTGAGTAAGGCTGACAACCCCCGTACCTTCCAAATCAATATTCCTAGAAAATTAATAGATGGCTCATGTCCTTGGAAATCACAAATTCTAGTGCACTTTTGAAATAACTAAAAAGATCGTGCTACAGAAAAGTGGCGTTCTCCTATTTTATAGTACATAACTACAATTTTGACCAAAAAATGGCTAAGTTGTTTTGATTAAAAATTCTGACATAGCCAGCCGATTTAAAGCTACTAAAAGACTATGTACTTCCAGCTTCCCAGTTTAAGTAATTCTGAAGCTTCAGATACTCTGACTGTATACTCTGTTTCAGGTTATATAAGCTTCCCAGTTTCAGAGGCAGTACAGCCACGTAGTGGCACATTCCATCCCGAAGAGTCACATAAAATCACTGTTTATACAAAATAAGTGGTTAATTTGACATGTATTTTAATGCATGGTTTAATTTGTTTGATTCAGATTATGTTTGATAAAATTGTGTATATTGAGGTATAATTGGAATAAGCTGTAATGGTTTGATTCTTGGAGGGAAGGTGCCTGATGCATCAAAAGAACATTTTACGCCCAGATTTTCTTACTTTCTATTGGATTCAGGTAAATATAGAACATAGTAACTTTGTACAGTGAGGTGTAATTTTGCATCAGCTATTGTGGTGGAGAGTCGACTGATTCTTCCTTGGGGAAAAGGGATGCCTGATACATCATACAGCATATCTTACACTCATAACTTCTAAATTTCTGTTAGCATTCAGGTAAATATGGAACATAATCAGGGGAAGGGAAGTAAAAATTAATCTCTTATTTAGATTAAGCCTACAAGTAAGTGCTGCAAAATTTGGGAAATATTTTCAATTAACTAAAAGAAAGCACACGAAATGTATTAACTAAAAATTTCTTAAATTAATTTCGGCTACATCGGTTCATGACACCCTAAAAAGGATGAAAAGTTTATTTTCTCCGATTGATAATTAACTTTCAGTGGGAGCAGACTGAAGTGTGAGAAGATGTAGGGGACTTTGACGAAGATAACCAACTCAAGAAGAAAACTAATTTTTGGGTTTTCCAATTTTACAAAACTGGTATTAATTTTTTGTACGAAAAACTCGTTTTTTCGCTCATTCCCTTGATAATTTCAAAGCATGTGTGACAGCTTTTACCAGAGCAACCAGAAAAAAAAAAAAAAAAAAAAAAATCGTGAGCCCTTTTCGTTACCAAAATTCATAAATTTCATAGATTTTCAGCACAGATGTTTATTACTCAACGTTCAGGAAAGGTTAGATTCATCTACAAAAAAAAATGTACTAAAAGATTTATAAAAAACAAAATAGCTTGTGTCTCAACTATCTGCCAAAACAGATAACCATTTCAAACCAAACGCTAACGAACTACAAGCCCACGAGAGAGTAAAAAAAGGAAATAACAAAAAAAGTGATACATAATACACCATCACAGTGTGCAGACACGGCAAAGAAACCCCCATTAACAGACACAAAAAAGAAGAAATACATTTGGTTTTAGTGGTTTCACACGTTCATTTCCTTTTTTCCCCTTTTATTCTGAACACAAAACAGAGCTTTTCAAGACTTATCTTGACAGATATTTATTTCACGGCTTTAAAAAACAAACACTAACACCAAGGAAGAACATTTTGAGATTATATATTGTGTTTTACCAACTGATACTGCCTCATTTCTGCAGAATACTGTAAAACAGAGATCCAGTAATTAGAGTTCATTTGTACGGGGGTTAGGTAGCACGAGGGTTCATTTAAATGGGGTTCAGGTGCTCGGAGGCTCAATTACATGGGGGTCCAGTTACACGGAGCTTCAGTTGCAATAGGGTTTATTTCCACGGGGGTTTAGTTGCACGGGGGCTCAGTTACTGGGGTTCAGTTGCCTAGAGTTCAGTTACACGAGAGCTTAGTTACACACATCAGTTGCAAGAGATGCTTTTAAAAAGGATTTCTCTTTTTGTCTCAGGCAACATGATTTGGACGCTATTTCTGTCTCATATAATTTTTCTCCTTCAAATTTGTATATTAAGCTATATTTAGCACAAAGCTAAGATTTAAAACTACTATGATTAAAGTAAGAGACTTGACTCACATAATTGAAAGATAGGATCCCATAGAAGGTGAACCAACGTAGCCCGTCGGGATTTCTATATACAGTCCAAACTCCAACCAAAACTAGCTAATTTGAAAAATGAAACCAAACCCCTTTTAAATTTTTATGTTATAGGTGAAGTTTAAGCTGGCTACGTCTAAATTTTTGTCTTGCAGTATCACAAAAACTACGATGCAGGTGGGCAGTTAGGAAAAGTGACACCAAAAGTCGAAAAAACTCACCCTGTGTTCGCCTTTGTATAAATGTCCGTTGACGTTACTACAGGTGAATCAAGCTCATGTGTCAGCTCAAAATCAGTCCAATTATGAAGATGTGTTACAGGTCTGGATTGAAGCAAGAATATTTTTCCCTAAAAAAGAACGGATAGGGAACGTCAATTATAAGTTAAAGATATATATATATATATATATATATATATATATATATATATATATATATATATATATATATATATATATATATATATATATATATATATATATATATATATATATATATATATATATTATCATAGGCAGTACAATAGATCTGACTGAGCAAAGAGCGATATGGGGACAATGTATTATTTAATTGTTTCTGTTTTCTGTTGCTGTTGTTTTTTTTCTGACCAGGATACTTTGTTTTCGAAGGGGTTGTCGTAGAAACTTCAAAAAGGGTTCATAAGAATAAAAATTGAAAGTTCTAGTGCAATTTGAATAGTTCGATTATTTGAATAGTCGAAAGTGATGGGAGGGCAACTAGTCTCCCCATACCACACCCATCATTTCTCAAAACACATCTAATCAAAACTCTGAGAAATCCAATTCTTTCAGCAGAGTAGAACGGTCATTAAGTATGTCTTTGAGAATGACAAACCCTCAAAGCCCTCAGGGCAATGGCTGTAAGTTATGCCCCAGGGGCACATATGGTTCTTTTAGAAGTAGTTATCGCATAAACTTCGGAAGGATTTCATTAAATTCGAAATCAGAAGTTCTAGGACCACTTCTTAAAAGTCAAAGTTATCACAGTGCAACTAGCACATCCGATAGAAATATTGAGATAGCCATTTTGTTTTGAAAAAATAGCCCAACAATCACACAAAAAGGTCTTCAGGGTTAGGAAAAACCCCAGAGTCTTAGGGCAAGGGTTGTAAGTTATGAACCAGGGGCATATAGAGTTCTTGTGGAAAGAGCAGTAACGTAACGAGGTTTATTTTATTGGAAATGTAAAGTTCTAGTTCCCTTTTAAGAGACAAAAGTAGGGGAGGTCAACTAACCCCCCCCCCCGTACACCCTCTTTTCTCCTAACATATTCTATCAAAATTATAAGACAGCAATTTGTTCAATATAGTCTAGCTATAACTACAGCCTAGCTACAGTAACAGTCAGCACAAAACAATACCTCCAGGGTGGATACAACCCCCGGAGCCCAGGGGCAAGGGTCGTAAGTTATGCCCCAGGGCATATTTGATTGGGGCTCATTTGATTGGAAATCAGAAGGCCTAGTGCCCTTTTTAATAGACAAAAGGGAACGGAGAAATCACAACTCCAAAGCCCATCATTCACAAAAACACATCCGATCAAAATTTTAAAAGAACTGTTTTGTTCAGCATTGTTGGAAAGTTCAGTATTTGTGTCTTTGGGGATGTCAGCCTCCCCAGGTTTACCGACTCTTGAACATGCAACATATAATTGTCCATGGGAAAAACAATCTGTATTCAGATGTATACCTCATTATTCTAATGATTGCCCTTGAGCTTTGTTGATGGTGATTGCTAATCGAACATTCCCCGTGTCCCCGTCGTCATTTATATATGCTTCGCGACCCCCCAAGCCCCCGCGCGCGCGGAAGTCGTTACGCGCCACCCCAACACCTAGTTTGTGGGGAGCTTCGCGCCCCCCAAGCCCCCCCGCGCGCGTAAGTCGTTACGCGCCATATTAGTTACGCGCCATTGTAGTTGTGTCCCTGTGTCCCACCTGTGAATATAGATAGATTTATATATGTGTTTCAAACTACGTAAAAATTGCGAATATACAACATTCTTGGCTTTCCCACTACTGGGAGCTTTCCGTTTCCAATTGCCAGCAATTGATCTGAAAATGTTTGACCAGAGTCATCGTTTTGCAATCGGACACGCATATTTGTAGTTAATTTTAATATTTTTACGTGTGCCCATAAATTAGAATTTTTCAGGCAAGCATTCATTTCGTCTGCAGGAGTTAAACTACGTAAAAATTGCGAATATACAACATTCTTGGCTTTCCCATTGTCTGTGCATATACAAAACCGTATGTACTAATAATGACGTCATATGCAAACGCTCTTTTTACAAAGAAACAAACATGCATACACACAACTCGTTTTTATATAGATAGATAGATAGATAGATACAATACAAATTAACTGCGTAAAACTTGCGAATATACAACATTCTTCGCTGTCCAATTGTCGCTGCATATAAATAGATTGTCAGGTTTACCGACCCTCGAACATGCAACGTACAATTGTCCATGGGAAAAACAATCAGTATTAAGATCTATACCACATTTTTCTAATGATTGACCTTGAGCTTTGTTAATGGTGATTGCAAATGCTAATCGAATTGGGAATTGCAATCTTTTAAATTGAAAAGGCAGATCCGTTGGAATCATGGGAATGCGAGGAATAAGAACAACCTCACCCTCAAAAGGCCCTGTCAAGATTGTGGCCTCTATTAGGTTTTCCATTGTTTTTTTTTACGGCAAGTCGCGTGCCATTGCAAAGCTTTGGTGGGTTGATATTTCTTAAAAGTATTATTGGTACGCCTATTTTTAGTTGTAGCACGTGTGGTGGAAACCCTGAAAGATCTATGGAATTTAAAAATTCAGATGGATAATTAACCGCTTCATTTGGTTCCAAAACTGTGTCGACTGACTTGTAAAGGGCTGCCTGGTCTCGAATCTTGGTCAAAACAATATTGTTGATTTCGTGGACGTCTATATTTTTGGGTGCGAGAATCGCTCTTTCACTTAGCCATTTATTATTTTTATAATTTTTTAGAATATTCGGGAATACTTTTTCAATCAATTCATTTTTGGACGTCACTAAATTACAGAAATCAGCAGGTAGTTGTATACGTCCTGAAATTGAGTCTACTGGGAGCTTTCCGTTTCCAATTGCCAGCAATTGATCTGAAAATGTTTGACCAGAGTCATCGTTTTGCAATCGGACACGCATATTTGTAGTTAATTTTAATATTTTTATTAGAATTTTTCAGGCAAGCATTCATTTCATCTGCAGGAGTTGATCTAGGTATTATAGGTAATGTTTGCCTGAAATCTCCCGCAAGCAATATTAATGTGCTGCCAAAGGGTTTCGACTTCCCCCGCAAATCTTTCAAGCATTGATCCAGAGCCTCGAGCGATTTTTTGTGTGCCATTGTGCACTCATCCCAAATAATAAGTTTGCATTGCTGCAATACTTTACCCATCCCAGATGATTTGGAAATATTGCACGTGGGAGTTTCTGTAGAATGCAAATTCAGAGGCAATTTCAAAGCGGAATGAGCAGTTCTTCCACCAGGCAGCAATGTTGCGGCTATTCCGGACGACGCAATTGCCAACGCTATATCATTTTTTGATCGAATTGATACCAGAATCAGTTTTATCACAAACCTTTTACCAGTGCCTCCTGGCGCATCCAAAAAGAAAATTTCTCCAACGTTGTTATCGACACAATGCATTATCGTATCATAAATGTCTTTTTGTTCCGACGTTAACTTGGAAATGTTATTTTGTACATACGACAATAGATCACTCGTACTGTAACTTTGTTCACGATCCAATTCTACACATGTCGAAACAGCAACAATACGGTTAGGTGAAGGCATTCCCAAATCCTGAAGAGGTTTGTTTGCCATACGTACGCACAAATCTTCTATAATAACTAAAGTGTAGTTATAAATTTCTGATGTAAAATCAAAAGTCATATCTGACGTCTCTAACTGTTTTCGATGGAGTATATCTTCAGGCATTTTTGACTTATATTTTTCCCATAACTCTGTAGGAGCTGATGGAGAGCAAGTTGTTAAAATGATGCCAAACAATGCACGAATTTGACTTGGGGTTGACGTTTCGCACGCATCATTGATGCAGTTATCCCAGTGTTGGTCATTCTCTAATAAATTCAGAGCTTGGCATGCACTACGGTAAGTGTCATGTATAGTACCGTTTACAGTTCTCAAATACTCAAAGGATGTCGGACCGGGTACATTCACCAAAAGCAGGCGTAGAAAGAAGCATTCATGTTGATTTCGGTGAACGGTGCAGAGTCTTCCTATCGTGGTATCTTTGAAGATGGTAGGTTGGCCGTCGACTGACTTACCCTGTTTTCGACGTTCAAATACTTTATTTTTAGTATTCCACGTGTAATACGAAAGTACTTCAGTATACAGCAGTTTTTTTGCAAAAGAATCATTTTTGCAAAGCGAAAAAAAGCTGTTAATTTTGTATCTGGTGGATTCAGGGCTCTTTGTTGCACGTTGGTTTCCGAGAAATAAACACGTTGACCATTCTGTAAATGTACCGCTAAGTGAACAACAGCTGGACTACGTTCATGTATCGGAAATGAAAGAATTCGCCAAACAGCTTCATTACTGCTTATGTATCTTCCAGCCTGATATTGTACGATTTCGTCGAAATCTTTGATTTCGGGCTGCAAGCCAAAAACTGCCATGTCACTGCCTTTGTTGACGTATTTACATATGTATTTGATTGCCTTTACGGAGTTACAGTATTCAACGTTTATGTGTGCATTAAATGTTTTTGATAATAATGGGGAATATGGAACAACCCACTGGTTATCTACTTCGATGGTGGTACCGTTACGCTTCTTTATTATTGCTGTTTTACCGCCATCTTCAGTAGATCTTCTTCTATATTGTGGGTAACCATCATTGCCAGTAATTGTGTTGGATACTAAAAGTCGAGGATATTGCTTTGTGCACCTTCCTTTGGCCATGCATGGTGAATTTTCGTTCAGTGCACCGCAAGGTCCATGTATCATATTTTTTACAATAAT
>NC_088877.1:21521599-21527807 GCF_032884065.1 Artemia franciscana
CTACCAATTTCCATTGTCCTAGCACGTCCAGAAGCATCAAACTCGCCAAAGCACTGAACCCCACCACCTCACTCCACCAAAGAGAGCGGATCCAGTTCGGTTACGCCAATCACGTATCTACGACATTTATAAGCGTTTTCCAAGATTTCCAGTTCCCCTTCCAACTCCCCCCAATGTCAAAAGATCTGGTCGGGATTTGAAATAAGAGGTCAGAGACATGACTTCCTACTAAATATAATTTCATGAAGATCCGGTCGCACGTTCTTAAGTTAAAAATACCTCAATCTTTCTGATTTTTCCAAATTAACAACCCCCAGCTCCTTCAAAGAGAACGGATCCGTACCAATTATGTCAATCTCGTATCTAGAACTTATTCTTCCCATCAAGTTTCATTCCGATCTCTCCACTCTAAGTGTTTTCCAAGATTTCCGGTTTCTAAGATTTTCTTCCCCCTCCAGCCCCTTATGTCCCCGGATACGGTTCATATTGAAAATGGAGCATCTGAGACTTAAGATCTTTCTATATATCAAGTTTCATTAAGATCCAATCACCCATTCCTAAGATAAAGACACCTCAATTTTCACGTTTGCCGGTTTCCGGTTTCAGTTCAACTCCACCTAATGTCACCGGATCTGGTCAGTATTCAAAATGAGTTTTCTGAAGCAAAAGATCCTTCTTGTGCTTCAGGTAAAATATCTCAATTTTTGCTGAGGTAAAAATACCTGATTTTTCCAAATTAACAACCCCCAGCTCCCTCAAAGAGAACGGATCCGCACCAATTATGTCAATCTCGTATCAATACCTTGTGCTTATTCTTCCCATCAAGTTTCATCTTGATCTCTCCACTCTAAGGGTTTCCCAAGATTTCCGGTTTCCTAGATTTCTGTTTCCCCCCCTCCTGCCCTCTATGTCCCCGGATCCGATTCGAATTGAAAATGAGCATCTGAGACATAAGATTCTTCAATATATCAAGTTTCATTAAGATCCGATCACTCATTCGTAAGATACCTCGATTTTCACGTTTTCCAAGAATTTCGGTTTCGCCCTCCAGCTCCCTTCAATGTTACCAGATCTGGTCGAGATCTGTAAAGCACAAGATCCTTCCAGATATCAAATTTCACTAGAAACTGATAACCCGTTCGTAAGTTACAAATACCTCATTTTTTCTAGTTTTTCTGCATTACCCCCCCCCCCCCCCCACTCTACCAAAGCGAGCAGATCCGGCCTGGTTATGTCAGTCACCTATCTTGGACTTGTGCTTCTTCTTTCCACCAAGTTTCATCCTGATCTCTCCACTTTAAGCGTTTCCCAAGATTTCAACCCCCCCAACGACATATCCGGTCGGGATTTAAAATAAGAGATCTGAGTTTCGAGGTCCTTCTAAATATGAAATTTCATTATGATACGATCACTCTTTCGTCAGTCAAAAATACCTCATTTTTTCTAGTTTTTTAGAATTACACCCCCCCATCTCCCCCAAAGAGAACAGATCCAGGCTGGTTATGTCAATCCTGTATCTAGGACTTGGACTTATTTTCCCACCAAGTTTCATCCCGATCCCTTCATTCTAAGCGTTTTCCAAGATTTTAGGTTCCGCCCCCCCAACTTCCCCTTCACGGGATCCGGTCGGGATTTAAAATAAAAGCTCTGAGACACGATATCCTTCTAAACATCAAATTTCATTAAGATCCGATCACTCCTTCAAAGAGAGCAGATCCACTCCGATTATATCAATCACGTATCTAGGACTTGTGATTATTTTTACCACCAGGTTTCACCCCGATCCCTCCACTCAAAACGTTTCCAAGATCTTAGGTCCCCCCTCAACCCCCCCCCCCCAAAATGTCACCAGATCCAGTCAGGATTTAAAATAAGAGCTCTGAGACGCGATATTCTTCAAGCTTTAAATTCCATTAAGATCCGATCACTCCTTCATAAGTTAAAAATACCTTATTTTTTCTAATTTTCAGAACGACCCCCCCCCCCCTAACCCCCCCAGACAGAGGAGATCCGTTCCAGTTATGCAAATCATGTAGGTAGGATATTTGCTTATTTTTTCCACCAAGTTTCATCCCGATCCCTCCATTCTAAACGTTTTCCAAGACTTTAGATTATCCCCTCCAACTCCCTCTAATTTCAGCGGATGTGGTCGGGATTTAGAATAAAAGCTCTGAGACACGATATTCTTCCAAAAAAAAATATATTTTCTGGAAAAGGTTTTTTAAATTAATTTCTGTTTGCTTTTTTATTGGCATTGTCTTTTTCATGGACGAAAAAAATAATAAAACCGAGTCTTCAGTACACGGGTCGATGCACTTTAGGATTTAGACTCGCTGTAGTAGCGTAACAAAATATTAACACATTGAACCATTATGGCTCTTTGCTATAGACCACGCTATAGGATTGTCTCTGACTTAAACAGGTAAGCAAAACTTTTAGTTTCTTTTCTAGTTAACCTCAGAAATTATTCAGGTAGATTGTGGGGAGGATTTCCAGGCAGATTTTTCAGGGGAGAATCTTCCAAGCGTGGGGAGGATTTCTTTCCTCCCTCAACAATTGCCATCAACATTTCTTCAACTTAATTTCATTGTCCTCAGCCTTGGTAGGACTCACCAAAAAAGCAGTAGTTTTAGTTGTAGTAGTAGTAATAGTATGAATAGAACTTTAGTTCATATCAGCCTGATGGAAGTACATTGATATTATGAAACATAGCCACCATAATTTTTAGAGCTTTTTTAAATCTTCTTGTTTCTCAATATTGACAAAAGAGAAAATACTTAAAATATATATCGTATTCGCTTGTAGTACAAGGGGAATGACTTTCCAGTTCATATATCTGGTAAAATATTGAAGATATGCCTTTTTGATAACCAGTATATCCAATGTGTGTGTTAATTTAGACATTGCTCATTGATCAATTGAACTTTCCCCTTAAGTGTTCCCTGAAAGTTCCAACTTAATTCCCTAATCCATTCCTGACATCCTACGCCCTTTTAACAATCTGCATGTACAGAAAGTGTTTCGACGTAGTAAAAAATTCCCCCTTTATATTTTCTCAAATTTTCACCTACAAATCCTTAATATTCATAGCACAAGCATCATAATAGTAGTGGTAGTAGTGAGAGCAATGGTAACAGAGGTAGTGTTATATTAGCAGCAGAAGTAACAGTAGTAATCGCAGTATTAATAATAGTAGTAGCATAAACATGCTGCCTTTTGGCCAGCAGAACATTTCGATGCCATAGAAGTTTGGATGCCCTGGAAGTTCCTTCCATTTTGATACAGTAAGTCGTTATAAAGATATTCTGATACACCCTTTTGACAATCTGTACGCACATAGTATCTTCTTATTCATTTCAACTTTTCCTTCAACTTTCCCTCAAACTTTAATTTCAATCCCCTCAGCCTTGGAAGTACTCACTGCAAAAGCAGTAGTCGTAAGAGCAGAAGTGATAGTAGTAGTAGTGGTAGTAGTTGATGTAGTATCTACAAACATTTTGTCACTTTTGAATCTTAAAAAGAGCACTAAAACTTCCGATCTCTCATTAGTAGCAGTAACAGCAGTAGTGGGAGCAGTGACAGCAGTAAAAGTAGCAGTGACAGTACTGTTAGTTATAGCATATACATATTACCTTTAGTTCAATTAGTCTTCCCCTTTAAGCATTCTCTGATAGTTCTCACTTAACACCAAAATCTATTCTTGAGATACCCCCTTTTGACAATTTCCATACACTTAATGTGTTTTGATTTAGTTCTAATTTCTCCTTCAATATTGTTCTAAAGTTTCACCATCACATGGGTGGTCTTAGTAGTACCAATATCATAGTAGTAATGGTAGTAGAAGGAGCAGTAGCACCGTTGCATTAGTAGTATTAGTAACAGCAGCAATAAAATTAATGGTAGCAGTAGCAGTTAAATGTTGCCTTTTGGTCAGTTGACATCCCTCTAATGATGCCCCAGAAGTTTCATCTTGATATGGTAAGCCGTTCCAAAAATATTGCTGATTTGCCTGTATAAGCAATCTGTATACACCTGACAGGTTTTGATTTAGTTCAACTTTCCCCTCAACATTTCCTCAGATGTTCATTTCAATATCCTCAGCCTTAATAGTATTCGCTATAGAAGCAGTAGTTTTAGTGGTAGTAATGATCATAGTAGTAGAAGTAATAGTGCTATCAATAGTAGTAATGGTAGTTGTAGTAGTAGTGGCGTACAAATATTACCTTTTGGGTCCATTGATCATCTCCTTTATCATTTCCTGGAAACTCAAAATTGATATAATCATTCATTCCTGAATTTCTTCCCTTTGGACGCCTCGTATGTACATAAAGCTTACTGGCTAAGTTCAACACTCCCCTCAACATTCTGTGAAAGGTTCACCTGAATACCCTTCTTCTTTTTGTAGAGTAAAGGTCGAAAACGCCTACCTTTCTCAATAGCAAATATTGTATATAAAGAATAGACGAATCGCCTTACTTACAGTCCTTGTCCTGGGAGTTGTGTGGGGGAGAGTGTGGAATTGACATCCCCAAAGACATAATTACTTGATCTTCAACAGCAATAAAGGAAATAGCTCCCTTAAAATTTTGACATGATGTGCTATGGGAAATGATGGCCCATGAGGGAGGGCGACTGGTTTCCCTCCAATCCCTTTTTACTCTTAAAAAAACTGAAACTTTCGATTTCAAATCAAATGGGCCTCTTTTAGTGTTTATAAGATCAATCTTTCCGTGAAAGCCTTAGATGCCCCCGGGGCACAACTTACAACCCTTACACCCAGCCTTGGGACGGTTGTGTCAATCCCGAAGGCCGTGTCATATGATGTTTAAGCTATTTTAAATAAAAGGACTATCTCAAGTTTTCTCTCGGATACATTTTGGGGAAAAGGGACGTGGAGGATGGGGAGATTATTTGCCCTCTAGTCACTTTTGACTATAAAAAAGTAAAACCAGAAGTCTAATTTCCAATTAAATGAAGCCCCTCCGAAATTTATACGACCACCCGTTCCATGTAAACCTCACATGTTAATATTAGACAACTAATATAACTTATAGTCCTTGCCATAAGGGCTATAGGGAGATGTTACCCAGAAAGATATAGTTACTAGACCTTTGGAAATTTTGATTGGATGTGTTTGGGGAAAGGACAGACGTCAAATTGCTGCAATATGATCCATTTTTACTCTTAAAAAAGGCACTAGAACTTTCAATTCCAATAGAATGAGCTCCTTTTAAAGTTTCTACGACAGCTCCTCCTTTACGAAATGCCTTGATCAGAAAAGACCAAAAAAAAATAAGTTGTTGTGCCCACATTACTCTTTCCTTAGGTAGCGCTATTGCACTGCCTATGATGCACTTATATTCTCTGAAAAACACCAAGATGACCCTCTTCTAAGGACTGTTTCTTTAAGGGTAACGTCAAGCCAAATAAATTCAAAAATGGAATCTTTAACCAAAGCGCAAGATAATCCCTTTAGAAGAAAAACATTTTTTTTTCAGTGAATTGGAACATTTTCTGGATTTTCAGGTAGGAGTCTATCTTGTGTTTAAAAAGTGTTTTCTTCTACTAGTAGTTAAGGTTTAAATTTCATTCTATTCACGATTGATCAAGAAAATAGTGGCAAACAGGATTCATAAAGACATAAAAAAGAGGAGGAAAAAAAGTATAAAAACTTAGAAAACCTATTATTAATTTTCCAAAAATAAAAAAACCACTCTTTCACAGATAGATGGAGCATAGAATAGAATAGGTTTTTAGAATAGAATAGGTTTTTATTTGCACAATCTCTCGTAGTCATAAAACTAAATGGCGCTTGTGCTTACAAAAAAGAAAAAAGGATTAAATCAAACGACAAAAAAAAATCAGAAGACAAAAAGTTTAAAATCAACAATTGTTATACTTTGATACAAAGAAAGGGATGAATGAGTTGGAAAAACGATTTGTGCGTGAAGGAAGTGCTGCTAATCTGTCAAATTTCTTCAACCTAGTACTTCGATGTTTCACTAAAACTGGTGGTAGTATCGATCTGTATTTATCACTTCTGAGAAGATATTGGCCAAATTCAAGGATCAAACTGAGACGACGCTCTTGAAGAGAGGGAATTTGTAATTCCTCTCTTCTCCCGCAATGAGTCAGTTATGTTTGCTGTTTGACTCAATTATGTTCGAGTCAGTTATACATATTATGTTGCTGATCCTTATGGTGGGAT
>NC_088877.1:21827907-21942626 GCF_032884065.1 Artemia franciscana
CCTTGCCCTCAGGCTCTGGTGTTTTTAACAACCCCAAAAGCCTTGTCATACAATCATTGGACAATTTTGAATAAAAGAACAGTCTCAAAATTTTATTGGATGCATCTCGGAAAATACGACATGTTTATGTGTATGTGGGGAGGGGTAGCTGTGCTCTGATCACTTTGACTTTTAAAAAGGGCACTAGAACTTCTGATTACCACTCCAATGAGTCCCCTTCAAAGCATATACTACAACATTTTCTATAAGAACGTTATATGCCACCAGGGCATAGCTTACAACCCTTGCCCTGAGAGTTGTAGGGAGAGAGGTTGTCTTCTTCACAGACATAATTTCCGGACCCTTCAACTACGATGAAAAAAATTTTATCTCAAATTTTGATTGGAGGTGTTAAGGGGAATGGTAAGTGTGGAGGAGGGGAGGGGGATAGTTGCTCTCAAATCACTTTGACTCTTAAAAAGGGCACTAAAACTTCCAATTTCAGATCAAATGAGCCCCATCTGAAATTTATACGACTGCCCATTCCATAAAGACCTTAAATTCCCTCATGGCATAACTTACAACCCTATCCCCAGGACGTTATGGGGGTTGTGTCAACCCCAGAGCCATTATTATATGTCATTTGGACTATTTTGAACAAAATATCTATTTCACAATTTCAGTCAGATGAGTTTGGTGAAAAAAGGGGTTGTCGGGGAGGTGGGGGGCTTAATGCCCTCCATCACTTTTGACACTTAAAAAGGAGCTAGAATTTCCAGTTTTTAACCAAATGAGCCTTCTAAAGTCAAACAACCATCCCTTCCTTAAAAACCTTAAACCCCCCGCGGAATAATTTACCACCCTCGCCCAAAAGCCTTGTTATATGATCTGTTGACTATTTTGACTAAAATGACTGTCTCAAAATTTTTATTCGATGCATGTCGGGAAAACACGTCGTGTGGGAGAGGTGGTAGCTGCCTTGTGATCGCTTATGACTCTTAAATGGAGCTCTAGAAATTCTGATTACCAATCCAATCTGAAGTATATACGACCACCCTTTCCATGAAAACCTTATATGTCTCCGGGGTATGACTTACAACCCTTGCCTTGAGAGCTGTGGGGGAGGAGATGCCTTTATCAAAGACATAATTTCCGGACCCTTCATCTACAATGAATAAAATTGCTATCTCAAAACTTCGGTTGGGTTTCTTTGGGGAAATGATGAGTGTGGGGGGTGTGCTCTCAAATCACCGTTGACTCATGCTATAACTTCCAAAGTCAAATCAAATGAAAACCATTTGAAGTTTACACGACCACCCATTCCACAATTTTATCACAATTCTAATCACAATTTTAACACATATGTTCTTTGGACTACTTTGAGCAAATTGTCATCTCACAATTTTAATCAGATTTTTAGGTGAAGAGGGGTAGTCGGGGAGGGGCCTAGATGCCCTCCATCACTTTTGACTCTTAAAATGGACTAGAACTTCCAATGTTCAACCAAATGAGCCTCCTCTAGAGTTTATACAACCATCCCTTCCATAAAAACCTTAAATATCCCTGAGGCATAACTTACAACCCTTGCCCCCAGGCTCTGGGGGTTTGTTTCAACCCCGGAAGCCTTGCGATGTGATATTTTGACTATTCTAAATAAAAAGTCTATATCAACATTTCTATTAGATGCATTTCGGGACAATGCGACGTGTGTGTGTGTGCCCTCCGATCACTTTGACTCTTAAAAAGGGCATTAGAGCTTCTGATCAACAATCCAATGAGCCAAGTCCGAAGTTTATATGACCACGCTTTCTATAAAAAACCTTATATGCCCTCAGGGCATAACTACAACCCTTGCCCTGAGGGCCTGGGGGGTTGTCATCCTCAAAGACATAATTTCCGGACCTTTCAAAAATTTTGATTGGAAGTGTTTGGTGAATCGATGGGCGTGAGGGGGGGGGGGAGCATTTGCCCACCGATCACTTTCGACTAATAAAAAGGGCACTATTCCTCAATTCCCAATCGAATGAGTCCTTTTTGAAGTTTCTACGACAACACTTTCTATAAAAACCTTGTATGCCCCAGGGGCATAACTTACAACCCTTACTCTGATGGCTCTGTTTTTTTTTGGGGGGGGTTGTCATCCTGAAAGACATAGTTTTCGGACCTTTCAACTACGTTGAACAAAATGGATATCTCAAAATGTTGATGAGAAGTTTTTGCGATAACGCTTTCTGTAAAAAAAAACCTTAAATGCCCCCAGGGCATAACTTACAACCCTTGCCCAGAGGGCTGTAGGGGGGGGGGTCATCCCTAAAGACATTATTTCCGGACCTTTCAACTACGTTGAAAAAATGGCTATCTCAAATTGTTGATCAGAAGTGGTTGGGAAAATTGTTGGCTTGGGAGGGGGTTTGGTTGTCCTCCAATCACTTTCGGCTATTAAAAAGGGCGCTAGCCCTCTCAATTGCCAATCGAATGAGCCCTTTTTGAAGTTTCTATGACAACGATTTCTATAAAGCCTTATATGGCCCCAGGGCATAACTTACAACCCTTGCCCTCAGGGATGTGGGGAGGGGCTCATCCTCAAAGACATAATTTCCAGACCTTTTGAACAACGTTGAACAAAATGGCTATCTCAAAAATTTTGATCGGAAGTGTCTGGGGAAATGGTGGGCGTGGGAGGGGGGTTAGTTGCCCTCCGATCGCTTTTGACTATTAAAAAGGGTACTAGCCTCTCCATTTCCAATTGAATGATCCCTTTTTGAAGTTGTTACGACAACCCCTTCGATACTAAGTGCCCTGGTTTAAGAAAAAGAAAATACATTGTGCCAGCCTATGATAATAGTTAGAAGGTGTGGCTTCTCGAGAAGTTTTGCTCCAGTTGTGCTTAACTTGTGGAAAGTTTCAGGCATCGATCTGTGACCTAGATTGGAGACATGAATATTTTTTTTTAAGTTTCTACATAAGACTTGAAGTATTCCTTTGAAAGAGAAGTTTTATATTGCTGTCCAGGCAAATATTAGATCTGAGCAAATACATATCAAAAGTTAGAAAACGTAAACAGAAACGAAGTTTGGCTGAGGGACCAAACTTGCCTAGACTCAGGATTTTTCTAAGATTAGTGACTTTGGTAAGTTGGCTCCCAAGATTTGATTTAGGTCGTAAGTTAACTTTAAATCGCATTTTTCAATTTAAGACCTACATTAGAAGAAAAACCTATGTTCGCAGTATTCTTTGAGCCTTATAAATAAGGAAGAGGCGGAGATAGGAAGTGTGGAACACCTTCTCTTGCCCTAAATTGGTCTGCAGTTTTATTCCCACAACACAATAATTTTCTAAGGTCACGGATGTTACTATTCTTGCGGGAGGAAGTGCCGTTTCCAACACCATATTGAATTTATGCTGTTTTTTTCCTTCTGACTCTTGAACAGCCTCTAATCCAGACTGGCTTTGAAAAGTTTTGAATCTGAAAGCACTTTGCCAAGCACGAATCCGGAGAATGCTTTAAGACACTCTTAAACTTGGGTATGATATAATTTGAATTCTTGAGCAATCGTATGCATTGAACTACCGAGAAGTTGTTCGATGGGTGTACCTCCGTTTGGCCCAATTTTTCCTTTTGGGGAAGTAAAAAAAAAGAATAATTGCTGTTTCTATTCCCAGAATCGGCTTGAACTTTCTAATCTCAGAAGTTCTCAACTTCTTGAAAAGTTTTATTGGAAACTTTTATTGGTTTATTGGAAAGTTTTAAAATTTCAGCAAAAAAGTTTTGCTTATTTAGCATAACACCACAAACACACCCAATGTGCCTAACGTTTTCTCACATAAATCAATACAAATCTTAAAACCTGTTTGAACTAACCCCAGTAAAAGTAGTGACGATCAATGAATGTTTTCTTTCTGTGTTATTGTCGGTTCAATTGAAATCTTCTGTTTTGAGTTTATTGGCCTTATTTTTCACAAGATAAAAATTGATGCCCATTGTGCTTTGACCTTTCCTTTCCTTTTTAGGCAAATAAACAATACTTGGAAAGGAATCTGAAGGATAGTGAAAACAATTTAAGAGAAATGATTATAAGCAGGAAAGGAGCCACTTCAACTTAACTGTTAGTGTTGCTTCAACGTTATGTTTAATAAATTTCGTCATAATCAATATACCACTGACTCTGTTATAATTTTTTAAAGCTTCTTCTGTGTAGACGGTGAAGTATGAATCACATTTTAAGCTTTTATTTAAATTATGATGAGGATACCGATGGCCTAATGTATCTCTGGTATATTTCCATCAAACGAATCTGGTATTTTTTTTAAAGAGGCGAAAACATGCCAGGATATGTCAACTTACGGATTAAGAAGAAATGACATAGGGAATTAGGGACAAAGTAAATGGTTGTTGGTTTTGTCTGTTAGGTTGAGCCTTAAATAACATAAGTTACTTGCCTCACATCTTCGGGCATTTGCTGTGGGGAATCACAAGAAGGCAAGTATTAGCTTGGCCATCGTACACCCTTGGTCAAACTAATATAATTTAGTTGATATTCTCTTTTGTCATTTTCATATATTCGTAGTTCGTTTGTCCCCCGCTATAACTTTTATCAGGTCTTTCCTGTCGTTTGACTTCTGATAAATGAGAGTGGCAAATAAATCGAATTAGTTATAATCAGCAGTTCCAAAGCAAATGGAAAATCACCCTGACAGCGCCGAGGGCTTGACTAAGGGCTCAGTACCATGTGATCAAGGAAAGTGAACGTCTGCCGAATAGAAACCAGTCTTACAGTGGTATTTCGCGCTGTGTCATAGTTCAAGGAGAGTGAAGGATTCAGTGATTGAACAAGGTCTAAATACCATCCTGAGTGCATCACTATTTTCCAGCAATCAAAAACTTCCCTCAAAAAGCAATCAAAAACTTCCCCCTAATGGTGTCATGAAAGTGAATCAAGGATATTAAAAGCGCAACGCGCTGGAGATTGGTTCGTGTATCGTATATTATAACGTTGTACTTTTTATCAGTTTAGTCATTTCTCAAGCACCTTTTCATGTGACAAAAGCAATATTTTGGTTCACTTCCTGTTTTTGGGTTGCTTCAGAAATTTGAAAATAGATAGAAGAGAAACTTCACAAATATATTTGTACGATGAAATCCCCTTACTCCGACAAAATGAATTTTGGTAGGGTGCTTCCTAGGCTGTTTATAACAGTTGCAACGTAGTGCAATTGATACTACAGCTAATTCTGTTTTAACGGACTTATGCTTGAACCAAGTAACTTAGTCATTGCGCTAAATCAATCGCCCAATTTTTAGGAGGGTAAACGAGAAGTTGTCTTCCGTTTAAATATATAGAGATATTTTGGCCATTCAACATTAAAAAACCATGATATTATGTTTGCACAGACTTATTCCCATTTCTTGTTATTAATTAGAAAGGAAAATTCCACAAAAGATGTTTTTCAAAGAAACATTTAGAACTGCATTAAGCCAAAGACGAGCGGAAATACAGTCAAATAATTTTTCACGCGTACAATTACCATAAAAGTAGCGATGCCTCGCTACTTTACTCGCTACTCGCTCGAATTTGTTGACAGCCATAGCCGCTACTCTTTTCTTCCTTTAATGAGTTAAAATGACGAAGAAGTTTAACGGCAATCCCCCTCAGGGCAAGGTGCTGGTGCTTGTTACGTAATAGGAAATGTTTTCTGATAGATGCAGCTGTTGATTGCGCAATAGAGAGGGTTTTTGTAAACGATGTATTTGTTAATTTCTTAAAAAACCTGCGAGGGCCTGGGAAAAGCCTTTAGGGTCTCTGCCAAATCACCTTTACTTTTGGTTGCTACGTAATAGGTTTTGTTTACTTAAGGATTTCTTTGATTGTTGCGTGATAGGGTGGGTTTTCTAAGCGATACATATGTCAATTACGTAATAGGGTTCGTTTACTTTTAGTTGTTACGTAATAGGGTTTGTTTACTTGAGGTTTTCTTTGGTTCTTCGTAATAGTATTTTTTTATTTTTGGTTTTTGAATAATATCAGGGATTGTTTACTTTTGGTTGCCACATAATAGGACGCCTTAGAGTCCACTAGTCAAGCGGGGAAGTTATTGAAGACATTTTTCTTAAAGACATTTTGTTCAAGACGTTTTTTCAAGACATTCCAAGAAGTTTTTCTTCGAGATGTTTTTCATGACATTTCAAGATGTTTTCTAAGACATTTTTCTTTAAGACGTTTCAAGACACTTTTCTTCAAGACGTTCCAAGACGTTTTTTAAGACATTGTTCTTCAACACGTTTTATAAGACAATTGTTTCTTCAAGACGTTTTTGAAGACATTTGAAGGTGTTTTTTAAGAAATATTTCTTGGAGACATTTTTCAGGATTTCTTTGGTTGCTATGTAATAGGGGAATGTTAACTTATGTTAAGGATAAGGTAATCTCGCGTGACATGCTAGACTTCGGGGGCCTGTGGGGAATCCCCGCTTGTAACTGAGGAGGGCACACACACAACTGGGATGTTACGTAACGACGATGTACACGTGCGTGTTATGTAATACTTTAAAAGATTTTTTCTCCAGGCGTTTTTTTCTTCGAGATTTCATTTTCTTTCAATGCCTTATTTCTCTTGGAACCTTTATATTCCTAAAATTTTTGCCCCCGTTTGGATTCGAAAGAGATTTCATCTGAAGGGAATGTAGCGCTAGACGTCTGGACCAAAAAACCCTTTCTAATGTTATTATTTGGGGAATATTTTCTAACGGAAACGTTACGATTAAGCCATGAATTACATGCTCCCTACGTCTGCAATAATTGACGTGTAGGGGAGAAAATCAATTACTAGAAATTGATTTCATCTGATGTGCACCTCCTTGTTAAGTAATGCTTTAAAATGTATTATCAGATAATATTGGGGATTATTTTAGCGCTTATTTTAGTAATAGAGTCTTTTACTTTATTGGAACTTGAATGTGCTATCAGAGATAAAATAAAAGCGAGGGCATCATTATGGATAGAATATAATACCCATTCATATACGATCAAATGTCTATCTTTCCTCTTCTCTACACAGAATTTTACACTTATATAAGAGGCAACCTTGAACGAGCATACCTAATAAATGATTACGTATTGAAGTTTTATCATGGAAGAATAAATCTAAAGAACGAAGGCTTTTTATTTTAAAAAACATTATAAAGATCATGAAATCACAGAAAAAAGCAATTAAAACTTAACAAACAGAAAAAATAATTCGTGGAAAAAGCTGATATAGGATAAAATATCAGCAAAAAACAAGCGTGAATTAAAGAAAGGCGGGGTCCTAGCAACCAGTTCCAGGGGGGTTGTTATTAGACGCAAATTTAAGCTGTATTAAGAGTTATTTCTGAGAGGTTTTAACGAAACTGCCTCGTTTCTTTGAGCAAAGACTATTTATTCATGATTGACAAGGACACATTTGAATAATATTCTTCTTCGTATTTCCCATAATCTCAATAGAGGTAAATCTAACCCACATTAAGAGACATTTTTGACTCTTTTAACGAAAATGCCCCGTTTCTTTGACTGAGATATAGATTTCAGTCCCTCTCCGCCGAAAAAATTCTTTTAGGACCTCCCACCTTAACTTTAAGCTGTAGAACATGCTAGTCCAAGGCAATTTACGCCACCGCGCCAATCTATGGATGACACACAGTAGTCTCTGGCAAGCATTATTAAACATATAGTGTTTTTCAGCCATTTGCCTGATCGGTTAAATTTAATGAGAAATCTCCAATAATGTTTCTTCTGATGACATCTGACGATTGAGGCCAGCGTGGCACTATCTACCAGCCCGATAACACCCTCTAGTGCACATTATCACACCTAGGGGCTTTTTCCTGCAAAAATAACTTTATAAACTAATAATGACCATTGTGTTTGAACAGCGGAAACTTGCCATTTCTTTGATAGATTCCGATGTTTCATGGCAATTCCCAGCGTATGACACTCAATGGCTGACACACGACACTCTCTGGCAACCATTATCACACATGGCGTTTTTCGGACAGTTTTCTCGAAAAATATCCGATTACAATAGACTTAATCATTTAAGCTTAATGAAAAATCCTCAATAACGTTTCTTCTGATGACTCCTGGCAATTGTGTGGCACAATCTACCAGCCCCATGACACCCTCTGGTGCACGTTATCACACCTAAGGAGTTTTTCAACCTTTCCCCCACAAAATATATAAACTATATATTTATATAACTTATTAGTTTATAAGTTTAGTTTATAACTTATTATATTAGTTATATAAACTAAAAGTGACCATTGTTTTTTATTTCAACAGCGGAAACTTGCCATTTCATTTTTAGATTTCGATGTTCCGTGGTGGTTTCCAGCCCATGACACTCAATGGCTAACACATGGGACGTACCACTACCATAATTATGGTATGTTTTCGAACATTTTCCTCCAAATGTATCCGTTTCCTCTAGAATCTAAACTTAATGAAAATCCTGAATTATGTTTCTTCTGATGACCCCTGGCAAATGAGGCCAGCGTGGCCTAATCTACTAGCCCGACGACACCTTCTGGGGCACACTATTACACCCAGTGATTTTCCCCGCAAAAATAATTTTGTAAGCTAAAAAATACCATTGTTTTTATTTGAATAGCGGGAACTTGCCATTTCATTGTTAGATTGCGATGTCCCATGGCAATTTCCAGCCTACGACACTCAATGGCTGAGACAAGCCACTCTCTGGAAACCATTATCACACATATGGCGTTTTTCGGGCAGTTTTCTCCAAAAATATCCATTTACCCTAGGGTCAATCATTTAAAATTAATGAAAAGTCTCTAATCTCCTGTAACGTTTCTTCTGATGATTCTTAGCAATTAAGGCCGGCGTGGCACTACCAACCAGATAATACCCTCTGGCAAACATTGTCACACCTAAGGGTTTTTGAACCTTCTCCTTCACAAAATAGCTTGATAAACTAAAATTGACCATTGTTTTATTTGAACAGGGGAAACTTGCCATTTCATTGGTAGATTGCGATGTTTCATGGTGATTCCCAGCCCTTGAATCTAAATGGCTGATACACGGGTGCTCTCTGGTAACCATTATCACACATCTGGTATTTTTCGGACATTTTCCTCCAAAAATACCCATTAATCGATCTTTTAAACTTAACAAAAAATCCCCTATAACATCTCTTCTGATAACTCCTGGCAATTTAGGCCAGGGTGGCACAATCTACCAGCCCGATGACACCCTCTGGTGCACATTATCACACCCAAGGGCTTTTTCCCTAAAAAATAACTATAAACCAAAATCGGCCATTGCTTCTACTTGAATCGCGTAAACTTGCCAATTCATTGTTAGATTTTGATTTGCCGTGACAATTCCCGGCCTGTGACACTCAATATTTGACACACGGAACCCTTTGGCAAGTATTATTACACATGGCATTTTTCGGGCATTTTACTCCAAAAACATCTGTTACACTAGAATCAATCATCTAAACTCAATGAAAAATCCCCATTAGCGTTTCTTCTGATGGCTCCTGGTCCTCTGAGTCTATTACATTCAATGGCTGACACACGGCACCCTCTGGAAAGCATTATCACACGTTGTGTATGACCCCAAAATGGAATATGTAACATCTCAAGAGAAAACGTAATGAAGAATTTTATGAGATGGATTTAAAGTATACATTTTTATGATGATATTCCACATGAGATTATTCTAATAAAAATATTGTATTGCATTACTTTCTTATGTTTCCATTATTTGCAGGGTCTGCTAACAACTCCAACGTTTAGAATATTTATTCAAAAGTCAGAGAGGCAAGAAAAGGAAATTTCAGAGATATATGTACTACTAACGAGCTCATAAGGGGTTTACTAGAATCTTAGATGAGTTAGCAGGTGTCTTTTCCAAAATCAGAGAGATATGAGCAGAATTTTGGGAGAATTTGTAGACGTGTTTTCTTTGAGAATGCTTTAAACTTGTTAAAAACTAGAAAAATAGTCCTTTTTAGAGAATTTTTAGAGATGTTTTCTTAGAGAATGATATAAAGTTGTTCAAAACATAGGGTATGTTCAAACAATAGTCCTTCTTAGAAATATTACAGATGTTTTCTTAGAGAAGGATATAAACTAATTCAAGACATTGGAAAATAGTCCTTTTTAGAGAATATTTAAAGATGTTTTCTTAGAGAATGATATAAACCTGTTCCAAACATTAAAAAAAGTCCATATTAGACAATTTTAGAGATGTTTTCTCAGAGAATGATTTAAACTTGTTCAAAACAAGAAAATAGTTATAGGAAAAACTTCCTATGAATGTTTTGAATTCATATCATAAAATACTTTATTATGTTTTCTCTTTAGGTGTCATATATTCCATTTTTGGGTCATATACAACGTGTAGTGAGTGCCTTGTGTCAGCCATTGAGTGTCACAGGCTGGGAATTGCCAGGAGTCATCAGACGAAACGCTAATGAGGATTTCTCATTAAATTTAAACGTTTTTCATTAAGTTATGTCATATGCGTAATAATACTTGCCAGAGGGTACCGTGTGTCGGCCCAACAATGCAATTTAACAATGAATTGTCAACTTTTCGCTGTTCAAATAAAAATAATGGTCATTTTTATTTATTTTTGCAAGAAAAAGCCCTTAAGTGTGATAATGTGCACAAGAGGGTGTTATCAGGATGTTAGATCGTGTCACACTGGCCTCAATTGCCAGGAGTCATATGAAACGTTGCTGGGGAATTTTCATTAAGTTTAAACGGTCGATTCTAGTGTAAACGGGGTATTTTTGGAGAAAAATGCCATATGTGTGGTAATTGTTGCCATAGGGCGCTGTGTTTCAGCGATTGAGTGTCATGGGCTGGGAATCGCCATAGAACATCTTAATCTAGCAGTGAAATAACAGATTTCAGCTGTTCAAATCAAAACAATGGTGATTTTAGTTTATCATAGGATTTTGTCAGAAAATGGGTTGAATAACTCTTAGGAGTGATAATGTGTGCCAGAAGGTGCCATGGGGCTGGTAGACTCATGGGGATGGTAGGAGTCATCAGAAGAAACGTTATTGGAGATTTTTCATCAATTTTAAATGATTGATTCTAGTGTAAATGGATTATTTTGGAGAAAAATTCCATGTGTGATAATGGTTCCCAGAAGGTGCCGTTTGTCATCCGTTGAGTGTCATAGGCTGGAATTGCCGTGGAACATCGCAATATAACGAAATGTCAAGTTTCCACTGTTCAAATAAAAATAATGGTCCTTTTTAGTCTTTTGCGGGGTAAACCCTTAGATGTGATAATGCGCATCAGAGGGTGTCATCGAGCTGGTAGACTGTGGCACGTTGTCCAAAATAGCCAGGAGTCATCAGAAGAAACGCTATTGGGGATTTTTCATTAAGTTTAAACGATCAATCCTAGTGTAAACGGATATTCTTGTAGGAAAATGCCATATATGTATTAATGCTAGCCAGGGGGTGTTGTCTTTCATCCATAGTTTTCCGCGGTGGCGTGGACTGCCTTACACTAACATGTTCTACAACTGAAAGTTAAGGTGGGAGGTGTCAAAAATTTTTGGTGGAGGGGGACTGAAATCTAACACTCAGTTAAAGAAACGGGACATTTTCATTAAAAACTCTCAAAAATATCTCTCAATGTGTGTAAAATTTACCTCTAATGAGACTATGAAAAATACGAAAAGGAGTATTGTTCAAATGTTCTCTTGTCAATCATGAATGCACAGTCTCGGCTCAAAGGAACGGGGCATTCTCATTAAAATCTCTCAGAAATAACTCAATATGCCTTAAATTTACATCTAATAATAACCCTCCTTCCTGGAACTTAAGTGGTTGTTAGGACTCCTGCCTTTCTTTAATTTACGGTTGTTTTTCCGCTTATATTTTATCCTATCTCAGCCTTTTTCACGTTTTGTGTTTTCCGTTTGTTAAGTTTTAATTGCTTTTTTCTGTGATTTCATGATTTTTTATAATTTATGGCGCTTGGTATCTACCAAGTGACATATATCGATCGCAAATTCTGTCGGTCTGTCTGTCCCGGTTTTGCTACTGTAGGCACTTCCAGGTAAGCTAGGATGATGAAATTTGTCAGGCGTATCACGAACCAGACCAGATTAAATTAGAAATTGTTGTTTCCCCGATTCTACCATCTGAGGGGAGAGTGGGGGGACGGTGAAATCGGAAAAATTAGAAAAAGTAAGGTATTTTTAACTGAGGTATTAAAATGAGGTATTTTTAACGAACGGGTTATCGGGTCTTAATAAAATTTGATGTTTGGAAGGATATTGTGTCTCATAGCTCTTATTTTAAATCCTGACTGGATCCGGTGACATTGTGGGGAGTTGGGAGGGGAAACCTAAAATCTTGGAAAACGCTTAGAGTAGAGGGATCGGGATGAAACTTGGTGGGAAAAATAATCATACGTCCTAGATACGTGATTGACATAACCTGAACGGATCCGCTCTTTTTGGGGGATTTGGGGGGCAGGTTAATTCTAAAAAAATAGAAAAATGAGGTATTTTTAACTTACGAAGGAGTGATCAGATCTGAATGAAATTTGATGTTTGGAAGGATATCGTGTTTCAGAGCTTTATTTTAAATCCCGATTGGATCGGGTGACATTGGGGGGAGTGGGGGGGGGCCTAAAATGTTGGAAAACGCGTTGGAACATTGAAGTTCCAATAGAGTAAAATACTCTATTATTAAAAATACACTAAGAACAATCCCCAACTTTATCTGATAATTTCTCAAAAGTATTACTTAACAAGCAGGCACTCCATTCTATTGGGGTGAAATCTCTTTCGAGTCCTAATGGGGACAAAAATCTTTGGTATATAAAGGTTCTCTGAGAAAAAAAAGAAAAATACATAGAAAGAAAATGAAATCTCGAAGAAAAATGCCTTGAAAGAGAAAAAATCTCTTAAAGTATTACGTAACACCCACGTGTACATCGTCATAACGTAACATGCCACATGTGTGCCCTCCTCAGCTAAAAGGCAGATTCCCCATGGGCCCTTGAAGTCTAGCATTTCACACGAGATTGCGTCAACCCCAATTACGTAACAACCAAATAAAACCTAAAGTAAAGAAACTCTACTGCGTAACACCAAAAGTAAATAAAACCTACCCTAGTCCATAACAGTCAAAGGAATCCTGAAGTAAACAAACCCTATTACGTAGAAACAAAAGTAAACATGATTTGGCAGGGACTCTGAAGGTTTTTGCGTGGCCCTCGCAGGTTTTTTAATTAAACTCATGCATCGTTTAAAAAACCTCCATATTACGTAATTAACACCTGCATCTCTTAAAAAGCATTCCCTATTATGTAACTTGAACCTGTAGCTTGCCCTAAGGGGATCACTGTTAAACTTCTTCGTCATCTTAAGTCATTGAAGGATGAAAAGAGTACCATGTCATCAAATTTGTTGAGGAATCACTACTAATAAATAGCTTTCAATAAATAGATGAAACCCAAAATGGACAGAAATTATATTAAAAAACTGAAAATCAAAATGAGCAGTCACAAAGAGGAGTAAGGTTGACGCCCCTGTACCCTCTAAAGACCAGAACATAATTTGCAGTTTATTGAAAATAAAATTTTTGTGAACTTTGCTTTTATTTCTCAGCTGTCTGTTTTTGTAAAAAAAAGATGTAATGTTCCAAATGTATTTTGTTTTCAGTAAAGCGTAAATTATGTTCTGGACTTTTGAAGTCGCAGGGGGGCGTTAGGTCTAGTGCTCTTTGTGGTAGTTTCTGCTCGTTTTGAATTTGACCTGTTTATTTATTGTACTTTTTATTCATTTTAGGTTTTATTTACTTATTGACAGTGATTTAAGGTAGTTTTAGTTTTACACTTGAGAAATATGTGACTATTTCTGCTCATCTTTGGTTTAATTTAGTTATTTAATTTTCTCCAGAAAAGCTATTTTTGTGGAAAAAATATAGTCTTTTTCATTGGCTAAGGAACTAAATTTCAAAATGTTTTTTTTTTTCTATAAGAATCCGATTTTAGCTTACTATTTATATGTTGGACAAAATTTTGCAACAATTGTTAAGAATAGTTGTGCCAAATGCTTCGGACTGATAGGTACGGAGAAAAATATTCAAATATATGGGTTGAAAATATGCATAATTTGGGCGATTTTATAGGGCTGACGGAATCCTAACCTCTGTCATGTTACAATCTTATGTACATACCAATATTAATCAACCCTCTCCCTCCACATACCCTGAAAGTTTCAACTTAATTCCTTTAACTTTTCCTGAGATATCGCAGATATACCCTGTTGACGACCTTGAATGTACATAGTTCATTTTTATTTAGATCTATTTCCCACCCGTGCCTGTCTTTTGATTTAGTTTAATATCCCCAAAAAACATACCTTGAAGTTCTGATGAAGATCAGTATCCCCAATAACATGCCCTGAAAGTTCCAATGTAACACTCCCAGCTATTCCTCGGATATCGCACACCCTAACTTTTGGCATTTTGGATTCACATAGTACCTTTTGATTTAGTTTTATGCCCTCCTCAACTTTCGCTAAAAAATAAAATTTAATATTCTATTCCTGAGATATTGTATCTATACCATTTTGACAACTCGGATGCACTTTCTTTGCTGGGATATTGCTGATACAACCCCTTTGATATCCCGCATGTACCTAGTTTGTTTTGATTTAGATCAACACTCCCCTCAAAATGCCTTGAAAGCTTCAACTTAATACTCTAAGCTGTTCCTGAGATATTGCTGACGTGCCGTTTTGACAGCCTGCATACATAAAGTGTGTTTTAATCTAGTTCAGCACAACCCTCACCATTCCCTGAAAGTTTTACCCTAGTACTCTTAGCATTGGCAATAGTACTAGTTGTAGCACTTGTAGTAGTAGTAGGAGCAGAGGTAATGGTAGTAGTATTAGAGGCAGAAGTAGTAGTATCCACCTAGTGCCTATTTGGTTAGTTCAACATCCCCGCATCATGCCCTGATAGTTTGGAACCTATTGCTCTAAGTCGTTTCTGAGATAGTGTTGAAACAGACTTTTGATAACCTGCATGCACATGTTGTTGATTTAGTCACATCGTGTGTTTTTCAAAGTTGTATCTTAGTACCATGAGCCATAGCAATAGTGTTACTAGTAGCAGTAGTATTACTGCTAGTAATAGTAGTGATATAATGCACATAGACCCTTGTTATTTGTTAAACATGGCCTTGAAGCTTCAATTTAATGCTATAAGCCGTTCCTGAGATATTGCTGGCACGCTCTTTTGACAGCCTGCATGCGAATAGTGTATTCTATTCTAATTCTACATCCTTTTTGACAAATCCTGCACATTTCAACTTAATACACTCAGCCTTAGTAGTAGTAGTGTTGGCAGTAGAATTGGTAATAGTAGTATGTATATAGTACCTTCTGATTGGTTCAACATCCCACTCAATATGCACTGAAAGTTTCAGCTTAATCATGTCTTTGAGTTTTAGTACTATTCATAGTTGTAGCAATTAGTGTAATAGTAGTGGTAGTAGTAATAGTTGGTAGTAGTAATAGTGGTAGTAGTAATAGTAGAAAGCTCCACCTTAATACCCTCCGCCTTTTTGGACACCAAGGATCAAACATGCCCCCCTTTCTCAATAGAAATTATTATGTGTAGACAATGAGCGAAAAGCATAACTTATAGCCCTTACCCCAGGGGCTTTGCGAGGGGGAGCTATCTGCTAAGGTATAGTTTTTGGTTCGGCTATGCTGGATAAAATCGCTACCTCAAAATTTCTGTTGGATGTCCTTGGTGGAACAAGATTCTTGGGGGGGGGGCTGCTTTCCCTCCAATTACTTTGAGTATTGGAAAGGGCCCTAGAACTTCTAATTTCTAAGCGAATGAGCCCCTCCGAAGTTCGTGTGACAACTCCTTCCATACGAAGTGTCTTGGTGAACAGAAAACATAAATAAATAACACATGATCCCACTTCTCTCTTCAAATAGGCAGTGCTATTGGCTGTATCTTGCCCAAAAACTAACTGAAGGGCGAGGTTTGTTTTGATGTCATTGACTGACTATCTTTTACACATGCTGGCACTTGCCTTGTTTCGAGGAGAATTCAGAAAGGTGCTTCTGAGAAGCGCTTCCGCTTATCAAGGCGGCCTGAAAAAACTCAAGCGTTCAGCTCGCTGTAATCAGCTGAGAGAAGAAGAAAGAGGAAAGGTCACTTCTTGAGAAGGGAAGAAAGAGGAAAGATCACTTAACAGTTGTTTTTTTGTCCTGCCCGTCCATCTAGAATCTTCCCTCTAAGTGAATTTTTATTAATGTTACTTGTCGATTCTTTCAGCAGATGGGAGCCGGCATTTCTGGACTAGGGCTCGAGCTCTTAATTTCCGATCGAATGGACATCCTCCGAAGTTTTTACCATCAGGAGGGGGAGGACGAGGATGAGAAATCGACAGTCCTTCTCCTTTAAGGAATAAATTATGCTAATTTTGAGGTTTAATGCTTCTAATAATTTTTTATAATAACGGCGTAGATAAGAAATATTCTCAGAAATCAAGTGGGAATAAATATCGATTTCTACATCCATTCAATTTTGAGGTTTAATGCTTCTAATAATTTTTTATAATAACGGCGTAGATAAGAAATATTCTCAGAAATCAAGTGGGAATAAATATCAATTTCTACATCCATTCCCTTTTTTAGAATTATTTTTGTATTTATCTAAAGGCTCAATGAGAGTTCATATGTTTTGGCATTACAATGCACCCTTTGAGGTATCTGTACCCTCCCTAAGAACAGTGAAAGAGTGTGGGTGGATTGTTGACCTTGAATCACTTTTGAATCTTTAAAAGGGCACTGAAACTTTCGATTTCTAATTGAATGAGCCCCCTCCAAAGTTTATTCGACCATCCTTCTCATAAAAACCTTATATCTCAACAATAGGCAATTTGCATAGCTTACAGCCCTCACCCCAGGGACTGGAATGAGGGTTGTCATACCTGGAGGTATGGTACATGACCATTTGGACTATTTTGAACAAAATGGCTCTCTCCAAATTTGTATCGGATGTGTTTGGGATAAAAAGAGTGTGGGTGGTGACTTGTTACCCTCCAATCACTTTTGACTCTTAAAAAGGGCACTAGAACTTTTAACTTGCAATCAAATGAGCCCCCTCCCAAATTTATATGACCGTCCCTTCCATATGAAGTGCCTCTAGGAAAAATAAATAATAATACGCTGAACCAGTGTTTGGAATTACTTAAGTAAAAAGTACCTAAGTAAATACTTAAGTAAATAACCTTAGTACTTTACTTAAGTAAAAGATTCAAAAAATACTTAAAATTTGCGCTTAAGTAAAAACTATAAGTACTTGAGGGTGCTCAAATACTTGCAGACCGTTGTTCAATTTTTAATTTCAATAGCAACTTTATTGGGAAGACCCTTACTGCAACGCTTTTGAATTGTCTAGCAAGGGATTCTACTACTACTACTTTTATACAATTTACCCTACGATTCTATTCTTGGAAAAAAAGCTTAAAAAGTTGAAAGATTTAGTGAAGTTTTGCCAGCCGCTGATGCTCTTCTTGTGGGCCTGGAGGAAAAATTTTCTACTATCCTGGACAAGAGACTTTTTCAAGCCAAAGATTATGTTATTGCTGCTTCAGATCATTCTCGTTTCAAACTTAAGTGGCTCTCTTTCGAGAGTAAGGATGTAGCTATTAAATTCTTGGTAGAAGAAGAAAGAAAGGTTGAAGATCCCAAAGCTGTTAATGAGGTTGACAGAAATGAGAGAGCTAGCTACTTTGCCGGTGATGAATACTTTTACTGTAGTGACGCTGACGAAGAAACTAACACAATCAGTTCAGAGAATCATGGATACGACGAAAATATTGTGAAGGTGGATGTTCTTTCATATGTGGCTGATAAGCAAAAAGAACTAGCTATGCTAAAAAAAAAAAAATGTACAAGTCTTCTATGAAAGTCTTCAGAAGATTCCACTGCGTAATTCATTCGTCTGCGTCCGCTGAGCAACTGTTTTCGACTGGCGGAGGAATATTACCACTGAAACAGAACATGCTTGTAGATGCTATGTTTGAAAAGCTACTATTCTTGAATGGAGCAAGCAAGAAACCCAATTAAATTGTTATGTAGCATTAAGTGATGAATTGACTATCTAGCTTTTCATTCCATAGTAAAAACAATCGATATAGCATTCGGATCCTTTAAACGAATAATTTTTATTATCTAAAAGTTTGTGCAACTGGCAATCGAAAAAGAAAACAGTTTATATTGTCTTTGCTATGTATCTTTTGAATATGGTTTAGAATCAGATATCCTAGGGCAAACATTGTACTTCTGAAAACTTGCACATAGCATGATCAGAGTTTATATGGTACCATTTTCATAGGAGCTCTTCTAACAAATATCGACAGGGAAGTTTTCTGCAAGTGGTATTCCTTACTGTTTACTTGGCTTGTTTGGTCATCAGCACGTACCACAGCCTGTATAGACACCAGTTGCGCAAACATTTTTTGAAAGTAACACATAGCTATCGTCGCGACATTAATTGGCCCTGCGTCATAACCAGACACTCTCGCAGTTGGAAACCACAGCCTATACAGTGTATTTGACCTTACAACATAAATTTCATCTTTGCTAATCTTTTAATTTGCTAAATTGCCAAGATCTTTCCGCGCTGATTGGCTGTGGACCGGAGGTTAACGTCTAGTCTAAAGATTTGTGTTAAAATCCTTCTGAGGGCAAGATACGACTCCGCGCAACTGGTGTCTAAATAGGCTGTGGTACCTACCCTGAAATCAAGTAGATACTACTGTGGTGACTTTGGATTAAAAGTAAAACCAAAGAGTATTGGTACCTCATAAGAGTAGAAACTGGCGCTAGTGTAAAGAAAATCTAGCGTCTGGCGAAATCTGGCATTTTAAGCCCAATTAATTAGCCATGATTTGCCCTCATCAAACCTAGGCCTAGTAATATGTACTACGCCTAATTATGTTAACAAGGCAATTAGGCATTACCCTTTGCCATCATAGACAAATAGGCTAGGCCTTATATATGTCTTTTAGACAGTAGGATAGCCTACCCTAAACAGCCAATTACTTAATTTTTGAGACTTGCACAGAGACTTCACCTTTAAGTGACATAAATATACGGATCAGGCCCAAAGAGCATGGGAAACTATGAGTGTTCTATACTATTTGGTTAGGCCTTTACCAACTATCCAGTTCGACTTGAATTTTTTCTACTTATTTAAAGACATTTTAATGATTTCACTAGCCAATACGCTGTGTCTGGCGCTAGTAGTTTTCAACTCCTATCTTTCCATGTTAAATTGCTAAAGTTTCCACTCTTATAGTTTCCCATGCTCTTTAAGTAAAACCGCAGTACTTCAATACTTAAGTAGCCTCCTGAATTAATGCGGAAATACTTGAGTACTTCAGTACTTAAAAAAATTATTCATTACAGAATTTTGGAGGGATGCTTAATACTTTTATTTGAGTAAAAATTTTCTTTTAAGTATTTGGTACATATAATTAAGTAGTAAATACAAGTACTTGTCCCAAAAACTGCATTGAACCCTTATGGCTCTTTACTATAGGCAACGCTATTGCTATGCCTCAAACAAGTGAGTAGAACCTTCAGTTTCCCTTCTAAAGAACATACGAAATTATTCAGGGGAATTTTTACAGGGGGGTGGCTACACCCCAGCAGATATATTGAAGCTATTTATTAAACTTGCGAAACGACTAGTGGCTTATCGGGGACTTTCGGTTTGCTTTGTATCTCAAATTATTCTCAGAAAGACCGTTAATAAAACCAAGAATTTGTAAATGTGTGAATATTTTTCGTGGCTTAGTTACAAATTTGCTTGCTTAAGCCCCTTAAATCCAAATTTAATGAGACGGAGATACGACTAATAATCAACTAAGCGGGTAGGGAAAAGCAGGTTGATAACTCCATACCTACTTGACCACTCGTTCTGCTTAGTAATGAAATCTTCTGAAAGAAACTAACGGTTCGGTTACGCTTCTTGATAGTCAGTGTTATGATGAATTTGTAAAGATGTTTGTCTTTTTTTTACCTATGCTAATTTGAATTCCCGTTTAAATTCGCTGCGTCATTATATTGACGTTCTGTGTTTTGCATTTCATAGATCTTTTATTGCCTAGTCAGTGAACGCCTCTCGTCTTGATTATGTTGAACTTTGAGGCAATATGTGTCATTCTCAAGTTGTTTTGATATTCATTTAATGTCTGGTGTCTTAATTTTGACAACTCATCTTTCCTGAGCGTGTTTTCTTACATAAAACTTAGCTATTTAGCTCGTGGATGTTTGGATTGTAAGTAAAAGTGAAAAAAAGTGTCCCCAAGAAAGTGAGATTATTTACTCTTTCCTTACATATCACGGAATATTACGTTGCCTGTTATTGATCGGATTCGATCTTGTTGGCTTAAAAACGCCGAAGACAAGTATTTCTACTTATCCAATAATTGATTCCTTCAATATTAAAGCGAATCAAATTCATCTTTTGATATTTTTAACGCAGCTTATTGATAATTTTTGATAATTACCTCCAAATATCTGAAACTCAGTATTCTTCAGTGTATGCGTGAAATAAACTTTATTCGTGTATCGGCCGAAATATTCAGCAGTTGACTGGAGCAATAATATTTGGTTTTCTTTCATAAAAACAATCGAAGCTATCCGCCTGGATTTCTTACTGTTGTCAAGTTTGACTGGAACCAGACTTATATTAATTTACTGGCCTTACATAACTCCATTCGAAAGTAAGGGATTCAAGCCTAGTCATTCAACATAGGGTCTAAGATCTCTAGCCTATATCTCAAAATTGCTTTTTATGGAGTAAATCCATTTTAATGAAGAACCCTCAAAACTGACCCTTTAGTAGCTAGAACTTGCAGGAAAACAAAAAGGTAAAACTATATTAAAAGTCGTGTCGATACGAAGTAATTAGCAGTTTGAGCTGTGATAATGTGTAACTCAAGCCTTACTATTCGGTAACTTAGGTATTACCTGAATATTTTATTAATGCTGAATAACTAGGTTAAATGTGCTGTTCCTGCTAGCTTCAGTGTTTTTTTTTCTAAATCGAGACTTTGGACTTCAAATTAATATGAATCGCCGAAATTTCTACATATATTTTACTTTGATTTTGGTAACATTATTATTTTATATTGACAATTTTGACAACACAGATTCTGTAGAGGTTTCTGCCACGAATTCCAAGTTAACCCTTGATGCAACAAAAAAGCTTTTTCACGAAGAGATATTTTATAAACTTAGCAAGTTGGGAGTAGAGGAAAGGCATGCACAACCATCACGCGAACAAGTTCAGTGTAAATCCTGGTAAGACCGGATTTTTTTTTTACTATTTTATTGTGCTGTTTTCCTAAGAAAATTGAGGTTGGGGAAAGAAACCTAAGCCTTGCTTCAAATTGATACGATTTTTAAGACATGAAAAAACTCACGGATAGCAGATGCAGGAAAATCGCAAAAATGTTTACAATCGAACGGTTCATTGCAGCCGTTATCGTGCGAAAACCATTTTAAGATTTTTTTTTGCACTAAGAATCAATACAGTCATATTTGCTTCCAAAATTTATTTTCTTTGATAAGGTCTCCTTGGCTCCTCCCAAAGTTAAAATTTAAAATATGCTTTTACCCCCCCCCCCCCCGTCTAATACCAATTCAACGTTTCAGGTGCGTCTCTAGAGGTTTTAGCTTTCGTGCCCGAGATATTGTAGATGTGGTGTTTTGGCAACATGGATGCAAATAACGTCTTTTGATTTAATTCTAGCATTTTCTCCAAGCCGCAATACAGGGTCAACTTGCCCCCTCCCTCAGTATTTCCTGAAGTATTTTCCTGAGTATTTCATGGTGACCTCCCCCATCCCCTAAGTGTTCCGCCATCTTTCACCTCTGATCAGAATAATTATAATCTTCGCAATACCAAAAATAATATTCAAGTTCCTTTTACTCCTTGTGTAAGGTCAGACTTTAATCTTTAATTGCGAGTCATATTGTATGGAATAAGTTGCCCGAATCAGCTCGAAGGTGCCACTCATTCGGTTTGTTTAAAAAAATATTAAAAATTCTTTGGCTTCTTGGAAATTATTTTATCTATTTTTATATATGTATATGCGTGTATGTATGTATATGTATATATATATATTTCCTTATTGTTTCACTGGAGTCTATTTTATCTACTGAACTACATAATTAATTTAGTCTATTCAATCTATTAGTCTATTTAGTTTTGTTTTCGATAGTTTTTATTTTATTTGTATTTTCTTTTCTTCTCCTTTTTGGTCTTCTCTCTGTGAGTAAGTGATTATTTTTTTTTGTTCTTCTCTGAGTAAGTGACTCGTTTATTTTCCCCCTTTTTTACAGGCCAAAGAGCCTTTGGGGGAATAGTAAAAAAATGTAATATTGTATGTGTGTTTTGTGATGAATAAATCTTATCTTATCTAAGCCAATCCCAAGGAATTGTAAATGACTTGAAAATTCAGGTAGACGTAGTCATTTGATTTACTCAGGTACAATTGTCGATTCCAGAGTTTACTTTCGTGAAATACTTGGAATCTTGGCGTAGGGGATATTATGCAAGTGCTTGCTCGAAATATAATTAATTAGGAACGAAAAGTTTTCGGGCCCATTTTCAGGCCCCATAAGACCTTTTCCGTCTCCTTTCAACAAAACGCGTGATCTTTTGAATATCGGACAACCAGGATCAAACTAGCCCACCTTTCCCTGATACGGTATTTTGAGATGGTACCAAATACAGGGTAAAGTATCTTGATAATACCCAACCGCATAATGTTTCTGGTTTAAACTATTTTCCCACAAGGGATAATTCAGCTTTCGTTTACCCTGTCCTCTGAGTATTCCCTGAAAGTTTCAACTTAATACTCTTAGCCATTCCCGAGATATGTCAAATATGTTTTTTTGACGGGCCGAACACACACTGTGTCTTTCGATCTACCTCTGTCTCCTCCCCCAGCCAAAATTGTAAATACTCTTGATCCTCCTACCCTCCAATACTCCCACAAAGTTTCAACTGACTCATTAGCCCATTCTCAAGGTACTGTAAAATAAAAAAAAAAGCAGGTGCACGTAGCGCACCTGATGAAAAGTTTTTGGGCCCTATTACCCCTTACCACTCGCAACAAAAGCCGTTCCTGACATATTACAGATACGCCATTTCGACAACCTGAGAGTACACAGTCTCTTTTGATTTTTCTGACTACTTTAACGGGCATGAATTAAAAGTCCTATTGGAGCTGAAAGTGCGAAAATGTTATTTTTGTCTGGATTGGAAGACAAAAATCCTGTAGCCTGTTCTGTTCAGCTTAGTCGAAAAATCTAATAACTATGTCTTTGAAGATGACTTGACCCCCCCCCCGCCACAGTCCTCGGGGGAAATGCTGCAAGCTATGAACTTTGCCCATTGTTAACATATTAGTATTGGTTATTCGGAACAATGCAGACATTTTTGGGAGGTATTTTTCTGGCAGGGGAAGGGGTACATAAGAGTATCTTTCCATGGAAGGATTTTCTTTGGGAAAGGAATTTTTCATGGAGGGGAGCCGGATTTCCCGACATCTTTTAAAAAACGATTAGAAATTAAATTAAAAAACAAGTTTTTTTCAACTGAAAGTAAGTAACTACATTAAAACTTGAAAAAAATTATTAGGTATATTATGGGGGTCGCCCCCTACCCAAAACTTTGCTTCTAAAGCTAGAGTTTTTTTTATAATTTTAAAAAAGCTTAATATGCGGCCCTTGTGTTTTAGGAGTCATTCTTAAATAATTGGAACAAAAAGTCAAACTTTAGCGTAAAGAGTGAGGTATTGAGGAGAGGCTGACCCCCCTCAGATACAAAATAATATCTTTTCTTTTTAAGTTTTAATGTTGCCCCTTCCTTGGGGGGATAATAAAAAAATCATAGGGGGAAGGTAATACTAGAAAACAAATTGATATTTATTATCTGTCAACAAGTGAAAATTTTTATACAATCTATCAAGTTCCATTTCCCGACCGCTGCAGGGAAAAAAATGTAACGAATTGAGAGGATGAGTTGTGAATATCTGCTATAAAGAACAACTAAAATACTGCTTTTTAAATTAACATATCCAACTTGGACCCCTCGCTTGCCCTCCTTTGTGTAATCACCATATTGTACCATAGGAAAAACTTAACAAAGGTTACAAAAGGCGCCTGGAAAAATTGAAATTAATGACCGAAAAATTGACCTTGTTTGTGTTTGAATTACGACAGTAAATTTTTGAAACACAGTATTTGAATTACGACAGTTTTTTTGCTTGAAAAAATGAATGTCTTCAGTGTATGAGTAGTTCTGAAAATAGAAGCTTGGCTTGTAATTTTTTTTCGGGTTAAAGTAATGACAATTTTCCTTGTTTATTTTTTCAATAACAAATTAGCAATGTAAAAATTATCATTTCGTCTCTAACAGCGGGTAATGACCAATTTATCTAGACCATTTGATATTTGACCATTGTATATGTATTTTTCACTATAACACCGGATGGCAATGAAAAAATCCCATCTGTATTTCGTCAAAAATTAAAGAACGAAAAAAATGATGTAACTCAACGTAAGTTGAAGACATGATTTTTTCTGGAGCCAATGTATTCAGGTACCTGAGATCCGTGAAAATTTCCACAATGAACAGGAACGAGATTTCGCTATCCATCGGTGATATCGCTCTATATACCATCATGTGTTTTTTTTTTTCTTCTAGGAGGCCAACACATTTTTATCCAACGTTTTACACTATCAAAAAATTAAGAAGGCAGTTGTGGCGAAATGACGAAATATGTTCGAAGTTCGAGGTTAAGTAAGTCATATATTTTATATAATTTTGAGTTCGTGCATTCAACTGTCTATTCCTGTGAGCTGTTCATCCCGTATCCATTTCCGTATGCACTCTGTCATGTTCAACGAACGAACATAAATTGATTAGCCTATCAACACAATTTTAATGGCTTTAGAATCCAATACGCTTCGTTTGTATTTTGTAATTTAAAAGTTCGGCCTGTCGACTGCATCTTAAGCTGGAAAAGGGAAACTCAGAAAATTATAGATCTTGGCAAGGAACATTTTAATGAAACTATCAATCACCGCCACACATTCAAAAAGGGTTTTTTATGAATCTTCTTAAGGGGGGTTGAGAAGTAAATTCAGAAACCACAACGACAACAAATAAGTTGAACCAATCAGACAATATTAGACTCTATATGAGATATGGGCTCACATGAAGGTATGGTCTTTATAAGCGAAGTATGGACTCTTTCCGATCATATTATACACAGTAACAGAAAGAAGTTTGGGTTTAACTTTACCCGGTATGGACAATTTCCAATTGGCATTCCTCTCTTGTTTTGTAACTCATACATTAGTAATAAAAAATAAAAAACAAGAAAAAAAAAACATGTTTTTGACATTTCTGAGAAAATAAAAGAAAGTATCCGCTCTTTTGGCCAGAGTAAGAAAATTTCAGACTCCACTTAACTACCTACAATTCACAGTAAAATAGACAGATCGGCCTTTGTAACAGACCATGCTTTGGATTCTGTATTTTCTTTTGTATATTATTAATGTTATTTTATTGTGCCGTAGACGATTTATAGTAACTTCCTTTTGCGTTTGTTTTGTGTTTCCTTTGAATCATCTAGTGTATCATCATTATGTATTAAAAGAGGTAAAAATACATTATTATTGATAAAAACGTTGATTTAAAAGATGGCGGTATCTTTAACTTATTAGTCCCGGCCTGGTCGAATGAGCTGATGATCTTGGAACTTTGAGAGGGAGCTCCTTTGACCGCAGATCAAAAGCTATAGAGGCTCTTTTAAGGGTTGAAACTGATTGAAGGGCAGCTAAGTGCCTTTTAAATTTTCTTTTTATTTTAAGACCTTCCACAGCCCCGTACGGCGTTAAATCAAAACTTCACATGGCCATTTTAATCAAAACTGTCGAAAAGTCCAAACAATGTGCCTCAGGGGCAGTCATGCGTGTAGCTCCAGGGGAAACGGTTCGGTTTTGCAAATAACCCACTACAAATGTATTTTCCGAACAGTCGAGGCAAGAAACTGTGAGTGAAGAGTGATAAATGACGGCAATAATTGAAACTCTAAAAAGTAAATTCAAAGCCTGGAGACTCAAAAAGTGTATTCTTAGCCACAAATAGTCAAAATTTCAGTCAGAACTATTTCAGATTTCTATTGACGTGGGGGTAGGGGGGATTAATCCCTAACTTCCTTCTTTCTGGGAAACATATTTGGACTAAGCATACCATATCAGTGCTATGGGGTGACATCCCCCCTTATTGAGGGAATATTTTCCATTTGTATGTATTCTATTATGGAGTTAAAATTCTGAAATATCAAATAAGCTGCTGCATAATAGCGTGTCAGCTACTTGAAGAGAGGTTAGTAGATATTTGGGGGTGGGGTACCTGAATCCTCAAAAACTGCACTTTAGACCCAACTTTCCACACTTCCCATGAGAAGTGCTTTGAGATAAATACGATGATTTGACTCCTGACCTTCTTTCCATTGAATTTATGTTTAGACTAACAATATAGTTCAATATAGCTGTTGAAAGGGTGACAGCTCCCCACCTATTCCAGAAATGTTGGTTTTTAACGGGAAACATTAGCTATTAAGCATTTAATCATTGCAGTTGAAGTTGAAGGTAAATTTTAAAAAAGGTTTTTTTTTGAGGCGATAGCGTTTCTCGTATATTTGGTAAAATTTAATTCCAGCTAGAAAGTTATACTTTAGTTTAACGAGCGGGGGATTTTGAGGGAGGAGAGGTATGTCTGTAATACTAATGCTACCCAGACACCTTTGCTTGAGATTTGTCTAAAAAATGATAATCAGCAAGTCGTACTAAATGAAGCGAAATTTATATAACAACATGATATAGCGAAAATAATATATTTTTTCGATACTTGTCTGTTAAATGAAACACGCCTAAGAATTAAGTTAGGTTAATCCTAATGAAACATGCCAAAGCATGATGACAATATAATATTGTAGAAACAAAATCATGAAACTGCGACTAAGATTTATGGAAAGCAGGCTGGGCAGAACGTATTATATTAAATACCTAACCCTTAACCATCCCTGTATATTAAATATTTCATTAAAACATACATCGTAGTTTTTCTCACTCAAAATAAGCAAATCATAAGCAATCCCAGAGAGGAAAAGGGTTTCTGTCAGATCTTACACGGCATAATGTATGAAACCAAGAAAGGAAATAATAAATGAAAAGGAAAAAATCAAATAGGTGAAAAAACGAAAATTTAGTCAGCCAGTAGCAAAATATAAGACGAAAATCAAGCAAATATTTCGACAAGAACCTCCGCTAAGTCGTCCTCAGTGCTAAAAAAAAAGAAATAGAAAAAAAAACCAACAAAATCTAACCTTCTGGAGTGAACTCTGCAAGAGGTGAAAAGACACCCAAGTGTCTTTTTGAGTGTCTTTTCTCCTCTTGCAGAGTCCACTTCAGAAGGTTAGATTTTGTTGTTGTTTTGTTGTTGTTTTTTTCTACGTTCTACGTTTTCTAATACGTTCTGCCCTTGGCTGGGCAGAACGTATTATATTAAACACCTAAACCCTAACCACTCCTGTATATTAAATATTTCATTAAAACATACATCGTAGTTTTTCTCACTCAAAATAAGCAAATCATAAGCGATCCCAGAGAGGAAAAGGGTTTCTGTCAGATCTTACACGGCATAATGTATGAAACCAAGAAAGGAAATAATAAATGAAAAGGAAAAAATCAAATAGGTGAAAAAACGAGGATTTTGTCAGCCAGTAGCAAAATATGAAGACGAAAATCAAGCAAATATTTCGACAAGAACCTCCGCTAAGTCGTCCTCAGGGCTAAAAAAAAGAAATAGAAAAAAAGACAACAACAAAATCTAACCTTCTGGAGTGAACTCTGCAAGAGGTGAAAAGACACCCAAGTGTCTTTTCTCCTCTTGCAGAGTCCACTTCAGAAGGTTAGATTTTGTTGTTGTTTTGTTGGTTTTTTTTTCTTTTTTTTTTGCACTGAGGACGACTTGGCGGAGGTCCTTGTCGAAATTTTTGCTTGATTTTCGTCTTCATATTTTGCTACTAGCTGATAAAAATATCGTTTTTTTACCTATTTGATTTTTTTTCTTTTCATTTATTGTTTCCTTTCTTTGTTTCATACGTCATGTATAGCCGGTATGGTCTCAGAACGTATACAAAGCATAATTCTTGAGTGTGTTTCTTGTAACAGACAAGTACCTATTTTTCTACTGTAAAACCATGATAAAGTACTGTGAAAACTTAATAAAACATGAATGAAAGAAGTTTTTCGCTAGACAGATTTTTTTTGAACTGCTTTTTTAATTGTAAATCACTAAGGGAATTGAAAAGGGGGGGGGGGCATTCAAGAAGGAGATTGTAAGCATCTGATGAAGGACTTTTGATCATGGAGATTTCAGCTGTCCATTGTTTATGCTTTCAAGCCTATCCTCTCCAGAAGTGCCACGAAAGTCCCTCTTTTGGTGCGATATGCCACTTTATAATGGGGTTATCAAGAATATATTTACAAAAAGCTCAAAAGATAGGTCCGTTATTTTTAGAAATGAACCCTATTTATTCCGCTGTTTGCAGAGAAAAATTTCTGAAATTGTTGATTGTGAATTTAATACTAATATCGCGATAAAAAAGTGTTAAAGCAAGGGATCAAGAATATCAATACAAAAAAGACATTTTTGCCCCCTGGACCCATTTCAGGTTTATTCATACGTGAAAATATCCATTTTCTAAGGTTTTTCCTCGTGCTGTTTCAAAATTATTAAGTTTTTAGGGTACTACAATGTTTTTGTCAGTGTTGACGCGTTGAACTGTGAAAATAAATAAGCAAAATTAATTCTTTAGATTTGACAACACTTTTCATCTGTGAAAAATCCAAATACTCACTATTTTTTTATTCCTAAAGACAACTACGCCTCCAAAGGAAAGCTGTTTTCAACGTGGAAATCAGCATGACTGCTTATGTCACGACTTCCAGTTCTATTTAATCGGCGGCTACTTCCACGACTCTCACCTGGACCCTCCCCTGACAGCTCCTACCACAACCATCTAAACTAATACTATTCCTACCATGACTACTGTTATGAAGGTCACTCAAGAGGCTGATACTCCTACTATGACTATTCTCCTCCACGACTACTAATCTTATATTCCTTCTGTTAATAACTGTTAATGGGCTATTAGGCTATTACTAAAATCTTTCCTAACATTAATTCTATTAATAGACACGAAAAACCTATCACTTTATAACCATGGATAAAAAATATTTTATGGAAATTAAAGAGAGATTTAAAACTTGACAGGAATAATGATTAGCTTACATATGATGTTAAATTTAAAGTGAGCATATCATATTATTAGTAAAAAAAAATGAATTCAAACTAGTTGGGATTATAGTGAACAATGAAGCCAAGCTTGAAGTGAGTGAAAATTAACACAAACAAGTGTGGTTTTGCCATCCCTAAAAAAAACGTGCAAAAAGACTGGTACATAAATTGCGCTTTATTAAAACCATAACTAGAACAAACACTTTTTCTTCTCTATTATTTGACATAATAAAACCTGTTATTTTAGTAAGTCACTGCGTTAACTATGAAGGACCCTTTTTGCAATTCAAGAGTCTCTCAAAAGTGTCTTAACTCCCTAAGCCTCCCTTCCTTGTGGTATACACCCCTGATACTGGTAAATAGCAATACTGTTGTGTTCAGTGAAAAAGATTTATGGATTTTTCAAAAATAAATATAAACGCATAAAATGCATTACAAATTAATGACGAAGATCGATCTTATCCCAGAATTAAATAATAAAACATAAGTTTTGACGAAAAGTAAAGAGATAATTCAAAAGTTAAAACGAGCACGTGTTAGCTTAAATAAAATGTTAAACTTTAAACGAATGGAAACTACTATGAAAGAATAAATGAAACTCAAAATTAAGATTAATTTCAATAAACACAGAAACGTATCCTAAAACGGATAGAAATTATGGCAAACAGAAGCATGGTGTTGGCGTTGTCAAACACCCCAAAGTTTAGAGTGTCATTTGCGCCTTACGGAACTTAAATAGATTCCTTGAATTGAAATTCCTTTTAGCTACTGGATTTTCATTATATTTGATCCGAATGGATAGAAAAGGTAGAAAGTTTGATGAACGCCTCATCTTGGGGTCTCGTATTACCAAGCTGAGCGCCACCACAAGAAAAAGTATTGAATGAGAATCTATTATTGTGAATATTGGAAAAAAAATAACACAGTAAATCTATAAGAAAGATAAATTAAAAAAAGATTAATAGTTGAGAAAAAGTTTTAATTAGAAATGTTATTGTAGTTGGGTTTTCTTTTTGCTTAAGTTTTAAAGCAAAGCAACAGTTGTATAATTGCGGAAAGGCGTGGGAACAACCGCAAGCAGGAGTCAGACCAGAATAAAACTTCTACTATCAAATGTTTTGTATTTGAGAACCTGTATGCGCAGGTTTTCAAACCATCGAGCAAGAACTGGTGAAAATTGTATTTTACCAGGGGTAAAAGTCAAATGTATCTGTTTTATTTTCTTCCCCAGTGAACATCGAATGACACGTGTTGTTGAAGTTCGTGGATGATTCTACTAACTTTTGTGACAAAATTTTGATTGTGGTAAGTGGCATTTGTCACTGTGGCATGAAACTAATAATTCAGAAATGGATAAAGGTAAACAATCGAATGTTGAATCACATTTTGTATGTCCAAAACTATTATGTGTTGATTATTAGGTCCTCTACCCATTGACTTGGGAAATTAGAGCCCCTTTTTCTAACTCTGAGTGCATACTAGTGCACCATTTCACTTGATTTTCTTTTTTTACTGTTGTTAGAATTAACATTGATAGTCTTGAGCAAGTTTTCATTTGGAACGAAATGTCAATTTCTCTAAAGTTTTGTTGCAAAGTAAGTGAGTTTGGCAGATGGCGATAAAATAGTGGCAAAACTATTATCTCCCAGATAGATAGTGGTAGAGAACCAAATATTCGACTATTAGGTTCAGAGCACCTAAAAACTCGCACGCACTGAACTTCAGCTAATTCACATCGTGATTTAAGGAAATACTTGTCGTCTTTTTTTTATTAATGCCCTGCTCTTAAAAGAACCAGTGTTTACTCAATCATTGATCATTTTATTTATTCACAAGAAATTTTTTGAACAGGTACTGCCAATGGTTTTTGGCTTCAAAATCTTTGCTTGTTAGGGGCTTAAAAATAAAATTACAATATACCACAAATATCCCTATACACGCTGAAAAAAAAAATCAGAATGTGCTGAATATACAAACAAAAACAGAATATGCGCTACAATTCAGCAAAGCACGCAAATAAGGACAAAGAAAAAAAAAAGAGAAATCAGATAAAACCCGCTCAACAACACCAAAATAGAATCCCAGCTATGCCTCTATATGGGGGACCTCCAAAGGCTGTAGAAGGATCGATTTCGTCCCACTGCCCCAGAGTTTGATGTGCTTAATTTTTATAAAGATGATTTTTAATTTGACTCTAACATATGTTTTTTTCTTTTTTTAGAAGAGCAAAGAAAGGTCAGCTACCTGCAGTTGCACTAGCCAGCTATCCTGGGAGTGGAAATACATGGATTAGATACTTAATAGAAGCGTCAACCGGAGTATTCACGGGCAGTGTTTACGAAGATCGGCATCTTTACTTTTCTGGTTAGTCATTTAAAAATCAACGTTGGAAAATATAGAAAATATAGCTAAGAAATATATAGAAATATAGCTAAGAAAATATAGCTAAGTACTCATCCTCTCTGCCTCTGATAAATACGATGACTATTACGTGTAGGAAAGTTGGAGTTGATCTTTAAAATATGACTGGCCTGTAAATACTTTCACTTTATGATGCAGGGATGCATTTTTAGAGTGGAACGTCATTTGAGGGAGAATCAGGTTACCATGTAAGGTAGAAGATTCGTATAAAATATGCGGAAATGGAGATTTTGCTTAAAATTCAGGAGAATCTGCGGAAAAAATTATTGTTTTCGTGCATTTTCGGCTCCTGTCTCTTCCAAAATAATAACTGAAATGGTGTGCTGTGTCGGACATGCAATAAAAAATTATTGTTTTCGTGCATTTTCGGCTCCTGTCTCTTCCAAAATAATAACTGAAATGGTGTGCTGTGTCGGACATGCAATAAAAAATTATTGTTTTCGTGCATTTTCGGCTCCTGTCTCTTCCAAAATAATAACTGAAATGGTGTGCTGTGTCGGACATGCAATAAAAAATTATTGTTTTCGTGCATTTTCGGCTCCTGTCTCTTCCAAAATAATAACTGAAATGGTGTGCTGCGTTGGATACGACATGCATAAGAATATGCGCCATAAATAAAATATCGTCAGCAGGGTTTCCTGCTGACGGGGTTTCCTGTAGAGTTTCATGGCAGAAAGCCATTGAAAACTCTGAGATGATTACTGAAATCTAACGTTGAAAACCGCTGAAAATTTCAATGAAAGCCACTGAAAACTCTATTGTTCCTGTAGACTCTTTTCTACTCGCTACTGCCAAGATATTTGATAAGATGCTGCATAAAACCTCTTTATAACTAGTGTAAGTCTTTTTTGTTAAAGGATTTATCATTGACTGGAATATTGTAGTGAAAAACAAAAGGTGCATCTGTCGATATATTTAAAAGATTGTTGGACGAAGAAGTATTTGATTATTATCATTATTATGGATGGACTCAAGAAACTGAGCCATAATTCCGGCCTATATGCAATAATCTCTATGTAATACAGCTAATATCCGGCTTGGGAAAGCTATATTATGGATATCTAATCCCTGCTGGAAATTCATCAGTTAGATTGTGATAAATTTTCCTTTTTACCTTTCTCCTTTTTATGCCTTTGCAGATGAGCCTTTTTCTGCATCGACAAGGTGTCCACCAATATATCCCTCCTTATTCTGTTGAAACCCACCCACCAGCTGCAGATCAGCCAGCTTATAGAGGGAGCAGTTTTATCTGAAAATATGGAACACGATCACTCACCAAGGGCCAGTCATCTGCAGCAACCTGAAGATGACTGTACTTGCATTGCTCCTCAAGGAATTTCTTCTTGCGCAGTGGTCGGTGGTTCTCACATCTAATGGGATTTCCCCCGCCCCCATGATTTTGACAGTCATTAATGTTTGCTGTTTTTCTTTACAGCCCCAACCTCAGGGGGATCCAGGAATCTGGGATCATGCTTCCTGGAGATGGAAGGTTCGTGATTTAATAAACGTTAGTCCTCGATTTTCGTATTTTCGTTTTCTATGAATATTTTACAGCTAAAAGTCCATTCTATAGCATCCAATCCGTAGCAGAGGGTCAACGCAATATTTTCTATGTGTCAATTTTTGGTGGAACTTCGCGTAAGACACCTTTGGCTGCTTGCGCTTATTGATGACGTGCAAGATTATGCAGCCAATGATTGGGTGTCTCTTTTCTGGCTATAAAAATTGGGTCCTTCTACTGTTGTATGACCTGAGAACGAACACAGCGAAGTCTTATTTATATTAACCTTTCCCTCAATCCCCCACAGAGTTACGAATCCCCTCTGTCACTTCATGTACTGCAATTTACCTCAATCTACGGCAGCTTATCGTGCAAAATAACCACCTCATGGTGAAACACTTGGCTTGACAATCAGTGACTTGGTCGCGATTGGAATTGACATTAACAGTAATAGGACTATAATATGGATAAGTATTAAGATTGCCTACTGCTTTCAGCAACACTATGTGAAGGTTTTTCATACTATTCCAGACAAAAGTATAGGTTGTACTCTTTCACATGGGATACCTTTTCTACCGAAAGATATACTGACTTGCATTTTCATTAGTTGTTCGTCTCTTTAATTTAGTCCCACGTTTTCTCCTCTAAGTGGAACTAACATCTTTAGTTTATAAAACTGATAACTGCACTTATATACCGCCTACACTAAAAAACACATTAAATAACAGTAAAATATAAAAGAATTAATATTGGGATGTTCTGCAACAAGTTACCCATTCCTAGCCTTTACCCAACCGTTTTGCAGTCTCTTCGTTTGCAGTCTTCTCTTCCAGGTGGGCACGAAAATTACGAAATTGAACAAAAATACTGCTCTGCTACAAATTCCCCTTGTTTATATTGAAACCCCTTCCTCTTTGTGTACTCACTAATACACATTAGTACTTAGCGTATTTTGATTGCTATCATGCTATCTACTTTGTTTAACTGGTTCCTCTAAGCACCAGAAGTAGCAATCGGCAGACACCGATTTTAGACATCTTTAAATTTCCGGGGTATCAAAATTAACAAGCTGTTGCTCTGATCTCGGGTTTTTCGAGCCCCGACCAGGGTACCAAAAAAGCAACATTAGTTTTACTGGTTTTTAACCAATTAGACTATTCAGTAAATAAATATTTAGACAAGGGCTATAATCTTGTTCATGCAAAAGCAACATTAGTTTTACTGGTTTTTAACCAATTAGACTATGCAGTAAATAAATATTTAGACAAGGGCTAACTGTGTGCATGATCTTCAAACAATGACAGTAAACAAGTTCTAAGACTACGCTGGTTAAATATGACTCAAGAATAAAAACAGACATTAGATTACCCTTCTACAACTGAACCCAGATAATTACCTCTTGCTTATAATTTTATTAATGCTCTAGCAAACTATAATCAGACCTGTGGACCAGTCTTTATTCTGATTTGGTTACCATGGGCTCAACCTCGTTCCTTATTAGGTTGCAGAGAATGCTGCAATTATGATGGTTCTACCGTAAGAATTACGTTGGATTACGTTTGGCCCTATTTCTATTTTGTCAGCATTTTCTAAAATACTTGAGAAGGCAATTTATAAGAGGTTTTATGACTTTCTTAAATCCCAAATTGGGGAACTTAATCCCAGTTTGGTTTCCGGTCTGGACACAACACTGAACATGCTATCGTTGCTCTCATCCAATATATTCATGAATACTTAGATAGAGTTGAAATTCCAGCAACAATATATTTGGATTTTAAAAAAGCATTCGATACAATATCCCATTGTATTCTTTTTCGTAAATTGGATAATTGTGGTGTGCGTGCACCGGCGTTGGATCTAGTTAAATCTTATCTTGATAAGAGAAAGCAGCGATTAGATGGAGGCAATTTCCTCTCTTCACCTGTAAGTAAATACACAGTCTTCGAAGGTTGGGGTACCTCAGGGCTCTGTCCTAGGTCCTCTGCTTTTTTTAATTTATATAAATGATTTTCACCGCGCTTTTACATTCCCATGTCTCAACACACATTTTGCTGATGATACGGCAGTTTCAATTTCTGAAAAGAATGACGAGGAGTTGGAGGCAAAACTGAATACTGCATGTTCTAATGTTCTTGATTGGTGTTCTTCAAATTTTATTGCTTTGAATGTATCAAAAACTAGTTTCATAATTTACGGCAGAAAGTCAAATATCTGCCCTCGTATTACCCGAGTTACTTCTTCAAAGTATCTATTATCAATATCTCGGGTGAAAATGATAAAGTACCTTGGACTTGTGATTGACGAAAGCTTATCTTTTAAAACACACATTCAAAATCTACGCTTAAAGATTTCAAGGTATGTTGGTTTAATGCGAAGGTTGAAGCTTTGTTTGCCCAACTGTGCTTTACGAAGTATTTATTTTGCTCTGATTCAGGCTAATATTAATTATTGTTCTCTAGTATATTTATCTACATTTAAAAGCCATATTAAACCAATACAGATTTTACAAAATAAAGCCCTAAGAATCCTTAAACTTTTTATTCCATCACCTATTGAACTTCCAAATAAGTCTTCTACAGCATCTTTATATACTTATCTAGATATACTTCCAGTTTCTCAACAATTTGCTTTTGGAGCAATTCTTTTCAAAATCAATTATGACATTAAGAAATTACCGCCATATTACCTCCATCAAAGTTTGTTCTCCCAATCACAAGATTTACATAATTATAACACTCGACAAAAAAGAGTATCTACATTGACAAGTATAATACTGAGAGATCTAAATTCGCTCCGTTTGTGTCAATAGCTCGGTGCTGGGATGCTCACAAGGCTCTTATTGATAAATTTTCCTCTATCCATTTAATAAAAAGGAAACTTAAATTTCATTTAGTGCAGGATTATTTTGAATTAAGTATCTTTTTAGTAAGGCAAAGTTATTTGTATGGTTCGTTGCTCTGGGTGATTATGGGCCTCTCAGCTATCTTCCAGTATTAATTTATCTATATATATAAAAATAAGTTGTCTGTCTGTCTGTGGATGTGTGGATCAGGTGACGTCACCTGAAAAAACTGGATCAGGTGACGTCAAAACTGAAAAAACTAAAAAAAGGCAAAAACTACAAAAAAAACTAAAAACTAATAAAAAAAATAAAAAAGCTAAAAAACTAAAAAAAACTAAAAAAAGGCAAAAACTACAAAAAAAAAACTAAAAACTAATAAAAAACTAAAAAAACTAAAAAAAGGCAAAAACTACAAAAAAAAACTAAAAACTAATAAAAAAAATAAAAAAGCTAAAAAACTAAAAAAACTAAAAAAACTAAAAAAAGGTAAAAAACTAAAAAAACTAAAAACTAAAAAAAACTAAAAAAAAGGAAAAAACTGAAAAATAAGCTATAAAATAAAGGTAAAAACCAATAAAAAACTAAAAAAAAACTGAAAAACTAAAAAAAGGCAAAAACTACAAAAAAAAACTAAAAACTAATAAAAAAAGTAAAAAAGCTAAAAAACTAAAAAAACTAAAAAAACTAAAAAAAGGTAAAAAACTAAAAAAAGGTAAAAAACTAAAAAAAATAAAAAAAAGGAAAAAACTGAAAAATAAGCTAAAATAAAGGTAAAAACCAATAAAAAACTAAAAAGAAAAAAAGGAAAAAACTAAAAAAAAATTTCATCTAAAAAACTAAAAAAAACTAAAAAAGGTAAAAACTAAAAGAACTAAAAAAGAAAAAAATAAATGACGAAACTCAAAGAGAAAGCGACCAGGACAAAAGGAATGTTCGATTAGCAATCAACAAAGCACCGGGACACAGGGAGTATAAATGACGACCAGGACAAAAGTAAAAAAAAAAAACTATCTATATATATAAAAATAAGTTGTCTGTGGATCTGTGGATCGTGGATCAGGTGACGTCACCTGAAAAAACTGGATCAGGTGACGTCAAAACTGAAAAAACTAAAAAAAGGCAAAAACTACAAAAAAAACTAAAAACTAATAAAAAAAATAAAAAAGCTAAAAAACTAAAAAAACTAAAAAAAGGCAAAAACTACAAAAAAACTAAAAACTAATAAAAAAGCTAAAAAACTAAAAAAACTAAAAAAAAGGCAAAAACTACAAAAAAAACTGAAAACTAATAAAAAAAATAAAAAAGCTAAAAAACTAAAAAAACTAAAAAAAGGTAAAAAACTAAAAAAAACTAAAAACTAAAAAAAACTAAAAAAAAGGAAAAAACTGAAAAATAAGCTAAAATAAAGGTAAAAACCAATAAAAAACTAAAAAAAAACTGAAAAAACTAAAAAAAGGCAAAAACTACAAAAAAACTAAAAACTAATAAAAAAAGTAAAAAAGCTAAAAAACTAAATGACGACACTCAAAGAGAAAGCGACCACGACAAAAGGAATGTTCGATTAGCAATCAACAAAGCACCGGGACACAGGGAGTATAAATGACGACCAGGACATAAGTAAAAAAAAAATTAACAAAACTAAAAAGAAGGTAAAAACTACAAAAAAACTAAAAAGAAAAAAAAACTAAAAACTAATAAAAAAACTAAAAAATCTAAAAATCTAAATAAACTAAAAAAGAAAAAAAAAGGAAAAAAATAAAGGAGAAAAACAAAACTAAAAAACGAATGTATATACAGACCGGTACACCGGGATACAAATGACGACCGGGACACAGGGAATATAAATGACGACCGGGACACAGGGACACAACTACAACGGGGACACCGGGGGAAACAGGGGAATATAAATGACGACCAGGACAAAAAAACTAAAAAGAAAAAAAAAACTAAAAACTAATAAAAAAACTAAAAAACGAATGTATATACAGACCGGGACACCGGGATACAAATGACGACCGGGACACAGGGAATATAAATGACGACCGGGACACAGGGACACAACTACAACGGGGACACCGGGGGAAACAGGGGGATGTAAATGACGACCGGGACACCGGGACAGGGAATGGTCGATTAGCAATCACCATCAACAAAGCTCAAGGGCAATCATTAGAATCATGAGGTATAGATCTGAATACAGATTATTTTCCCATGGACCATTATATGTTGCATGTTCAAGAGTCGGTAAACCTGACAATCTATTTATATGCAAAGACAATGGGACAGCAAAGAATGTTGTATATTCGCAAGTTTTACGTAGTTAAAACCATATATATATATATATATATATATATATATATATATATATATATATATATATATATATATATATATATATATCTATATTCACAGGTGGGACATAGGGACACAACTACAATGGCGCGTAACTATTATGGCGCGTAACGACTTACGCGCGCGGGGGGGCTTAGGGGGGGCGCGAAGCGCCCCCACCAACTAGGTGTTGGGGTGGCGCGAAGCGCCACCCCAACAGCTAGTATTTAATAATATTGAAATTTTTAATTTCTTCAATAGTATTGAAAGATCCTGGGCTAGCTGCTACTTTCATATTATTGTTGTGTTATTGTATCTTTGCCGTCATGTTTATCTTTGTATTGTAGTTTATGTTGTTATTGTATCTTTGTCTAGGCCTAGTTTTTCGAGCTTGTCTCCCCATGGGCCTTTGTCATATATATACATGTATGTGTGATTAATAAATAAATGAACTTGAACTTGGAACTGAGCAAAGACCAAATCTGTTGAAATTTTCTATGGATAGGTTTAATTATGATCTGGATTGGTTTTTTCCAGTCTCCTTTATCCAAGTCACATGCAGATGAGTATAATGGCTTAAATATTGCAGGCTTCCTTGGTGAACTAGCAGACTGGAGCAGTGGAGAAACCATAGTACAAAAGACTCATGATTTCGGAGAAGGTAATATTAAGAAATTTGTCTCAAACAACAAAATCAAAGCAGTACTTGTCATTCGTAATCCTTATGATGCCATCATCTCTTATCACAATTATATCTACGGAGGCCATAATGGTTTTGCGCCGAAAAAAGACTTTAAAAGACAAGGTATTTAAATCAGTCTATAAACTATGAGTCAGGTGTTAATTAGGAAGTTACTATTTGTTTGAACCGTTATAAAAAAAATATTTTTTGTGTGAATTGTTATTTAAAAAAAAAAAAGGGTTATTATTGGATATAACCTCGTCTCTCTAGCCCTCCAAGGGTGATTGCCTCCCCCCTCTTTATACAGGATTTATCTTACTTTTGTGTAGTGTTAATGATATTTGTCGAATCTGACTAACTGAAAGAAAGGGTCATGAAAAAACTCGATATTATATTTTAAAGTCTTACGTAAATGCTGGTTTTAAATTCGAACTTCGAAAATAAAAAAGAATATTGACTAAGAACTCATTTTTTAAACTATTTGGTTAGGTTCCAAAATCATAGCACCCCTATTACAGTTTATTCTCTCTATAAAAAAAGTGGATTTGGACGAAAGAACAGGAATATACGCAAATATTTAATTTTGAAGGGAGGGGCGAGGTTGAGAAAATGATTAAAACGAAAAGCAAGTGAATTTACGAAAAACATCAGAAATTATGGGGACAAATCGTGAATATCGTAAGAGACGTGGCTACGGGTTTTTAATTCTTTTCGCTTCTTGGAACTGGAGAACAAAAGTCATTTTTTAAAACAAAATGAGACTATTATACAAAAAATTTTTGAAAAATAGACTATCACCATGTATATGACAAATTAACAGCTTTGGAGTGTAAAAATCGTTTAAATTAAGCAATTGACGTAGGATCAGACGTACAGGATTTTCATGAAATGCTTAAAGGATAAAGGTTAACCTGTTCGACGTAACAAGGATGTGTTGTGTTCTCTATCCCCTCCAAGATTCTGTTCCTCTTAAGACAATTGCCGATTAAAGCTTGTTATTCTGGTCACCCGAAATAGTGCGGCTTTACCTGGCGGTAAGGATCCATAGTTTTGTAACGAATTACAAAACTGTGTCTATATACAGTAGGCTACGCATAACGATCTAGACTTGTCAAGGAAGCCCATGCCCTGCCAGATTGATTACCTCTGAGTAATTGGTACTGGGTTTGCCGTCCTAATTAAAAAAAATTACCTTACCCCATTTAAGTCCATATGTGTTTGAGTTTCTACAAATGTTCTAATTGGCTGGCTTGGTTCATTCACATCTAATAATCTGATACCACGGATTCTTTAGTATTTTTTTTCGGCTAATTCTTATCGAAGGATGTTAGGTTTTCCTTTCGCAAGATCAAACAATCGTATCAAGTTCATGGGATCAAATTGAGAAAATATCCCTCAAAATTCCTCTCATCCTTTCAGGAAGAGCGTATAGGAATCGATTTTTCTTTCAGAATCTTGTCAAAATCCTATGCGTTTGATCGTACCTTTAGGCGATAAATGGTTAAAAATATATTTTACATCAAATTCGAACTTTTATCCACTTATGTAATTATTGATTATTTCCTAGATTTAGCTGGAATTTTAGTAATTGCTCTAACTGTATGAGATGTAGACGACGCTTCATCCTTTATATGTCAACAGAGAAACACTATGCCGCGTAGTGTTGCTCCTTTGGCATGTAAGGGATTTTGGATTGGAATTTTAAGGCTTTAGGTAACTAAACATGTCTATTATTTTATAATTTCCCAGGATTCTGCTCTACAGGATATTTGGCTAGTCTCATAGATGCGCTACTGTTTAAGCGAAAGATTTTAATTCTTGATTGAAAAAAAGAAGTTTTTACTGGTAAAATTCTAGTTAATTGACTTCTTGCTATTTCGGAAAAGGTTTAGGTTAGGAAAATAGAACTTTCAAAAATGGGTCTACAGGCTAAAGTATGTCCCGGGAAGGTATTTTAAAGCACCCACCTCTACTCTTTCTCCCTCTAGAGGGCCCTGAAATTTGCCTACATGACAGGTTTTTTAGCCTACCTATTGAAATTTTGAAAAAACAACATTAATTTTCAGTTACTAGTTCCTTTTTCTCTGCCTTTAGTTGTGAAAACGCAATTCCTGTTATTTGAGTGGAATTTTGAGCAATGTCAATGTTTTTTTTTTTTATTTAGGAAATGTATTTGCATATCTTTAAAACCTTATAAAATGGAATTGAGCAAAGTTATGAAACTGAAAATAATTTTGTTGTACTTCAATTAAGCAGAAGATCTATTTTGCAGGGTTTCACTTTTGTAACACACATATTTTTAAAGGTCAGCAAAGGTCAGGGCCCTCTAAAGGTAGAAAGAGTGGAGGTAGTTACTTCAAAATACCTCCCTGGGACATCTTTAGTCTGTAGATTCATCCCTGAAAGTTTCATTTTCCTAACCTAAAGCCTTTCCGAGATAGCATGAAGTCAATTAACTAGAATTTTACCGTTTTTACATTTTAAAAAATATATTTTTGGTTTTTAAAAACCGGAAAAAAAGGCTTCTACAAAATATAATTGGTTGACTTCACATGCAAACAATTACAAGCAAGAATAGATTGAACTTACGCCCCCCGCCCCACCACCAAAGAAAAACCAAGGTTTTACATTTTGCTAATATAATTTTGTTTCTTTTCCATAGAATTCGCCTAGTTTTTTTCTTACTTCAGCGGTAAACGCTGCCATTTCCTGCCATTTTACTTACTTGAGTCTATCATTTTCCAATTTTTGAGTCCTTTGCCGCAAAGCGCAGAGTCAACTCATAATGTTATCCAATTCATGATAAAAAAAGAAAACCTTTATTTTCACTTTGAAACTTATTGATTTTTTAAAATTGAAACCTTCGTTTTCTTTTCGCAGAATGGAAACTGTTCTTATTTTTTCAAGTGAAGAATTGGCTAAGCACAATAATGAACTGGATGGAATTTTCAGATGAATTATTCATCATTCATTATGAATTATTAAGGAAAGAACCGGTTCCAATTTTACGAAATCTGACACGATTTCTTGGCCTAACAATTGAAGAAGATCGCTTCAAATGCATTCAGGTAAGTTCCTTAAGGCTAATGGTCTTTTTTGTTCCCGCCCAATTTCTGAAACAGATTCTAAGAATCTTAATAACGCCACTGCTAGTATCTATTCGATAGCAAACTCGTTTATGAGACTTGACAAAAACATAAACAAGTGGGAGAAAAAAACAAAAGATGTTTGTTTAGCAAAAGCACGTTAGATTCTACGGAGATTAATTTAAATGAACAGGTTATGTAAAAGAAAATATACCCACTGCTGAGCTAAAAATAGTGTTTTCTTTTGCACATCAATTTAAAGGGTAATCCTATATTTTTTCGCTCAGAGATTTTGATTCGATGTGCATTGAATGCAAATGGTAGAACTTGTACGAAAAGTAGACAAATCTTTTATTTTCGAGATGGGTGTCTGTTTTGAAATGTAAAGCGTGAACTCTCCCAAACCTCAACCGAGACCGAGTCCGTTTGGAAATGAAAATTGTTTGGCTATTGGGAGAACCCTTGGGTATTGAGAATTGCAAGCAGTTAGAACTTAAACCTCGTCATGTTACTTCTGAATTCCTTTTTACAAATTGTGATGAAAATGAAATAAATGAAATAATTATGTGTATGAAATAACAATCCTGTGGAGTAGATGAAGTATCGTTAAAGCAACAAAAACAATTGTTATTTCTATTTTGACTCATCTGATTAATTTATCACTTGAAGAGGGAACTTTTCCAGAAAGACTTAAATTAGCCTGAGTGCTACCCCTTCACAAAGGGAAGTCAAAAAATGAACCGAGTAATTACCGATCCATTTCTATTTTACCTTTTTTTCGAAGATTTATGAGAAAGTAGTCCATGAAAGAATGTATGATTACCTCCAGGAGTAGAATCTTCTGTGCGATACCCAACTTGGCTTTCGCAAAGGACTTTCTACGGATATGCACCAGCTATCTGGAATTCAATCCCCTTGGAAATCCGGAACTCAAATAAACTTACTACCTTCAAGCGAGCAGTGAAGGGTCGTTCCAGAAATACTGTTTAGACTTGAATATCATGCGGTCCTCCTCTTTTCGATCTTTTCTTTTATTTTCTTTTTTTTCTTTTCTTTCTCTTCGTCACTCCCCTTTTTTCTCTTTTTTTTCTTTTTTGATAAATCCAGTTGATTCGTTGTTTCTGTTAGTTGATTGTTTAATTATTCTTTAGTTAAGTTTCTGCCCTAGTCAAGCACTTTTGTGCTTTCCTGGCAGATTATGTACATGTAATTATGTGTTTTTATTTAAATATATATGATTGAATTGAATTGAAGAATTCCTGCGAACAAAACTCTAGCACAGCTTGCATCAAACAATAAGTGCGTAATTGGTAATTTGATGTGTGTGTGTAGACTTGTTCCTGTGTTTGCGTACGTTTGTGTTTTTGTGCTCCTCAATCTCATCCTGCTAAATAACTAAGAAGACTAATCCGCCATTCCATCATAAATTTACTATGAAAAAGTAGCACATAAACAGAATTGATGGAAATAAAACTAATTTATTGGGAAGATAACAAGAGGAAAAGTTTGTGTAAAACGAAAAACTCAATGCATACCCGTACTAATGAACTTATTTTGGAAGAAATATAGCCTCTCAGGCGCATACGGGTTAAAGCACATAAAAAAGAATTTTTATTGAAATAGAAGAAAAGCGATAACAGTAAAAAGTTTGGGATTTCCCAAAAGGAATTTAAAAACCCTTGTCCATCGTATCTGCCCCCATTAAAATACAACAACGAAAACAAACAGTCCGCACATGCAAAAGTAAACTACCCAAAGAAAAAGGATGAATGTTTGAGAGGTTTTTCACTCTCAGAAATCATATACCTCAGGTGGCTAGTACCAAGCATGGCAGAAGTGTGCCAAGCATAGAGGAACTGTGAGAACAGTACTAAGAGTGAATGATCTGTGCCAAGCATGACATAAGTATCCCAAGCATGGCAGATGTCTGCTAAGTCTGATACAAGATCGTGATTTCATAGCAATCTGGGAATGTACATTATACAATTAGGCTAGTGAGTTAAGTAATTGAAAATTAAAGAGCCATTTGAAACAGACGGACAGAAAATAAAATCCTTCAATGATCTAAATGTGAAACGGTCAAACATTACTGTCTATGCATAATTGACTGAAAATGAAGAGAAATAAAAATAAATAATTATACCAAACATAAAAGAAATGGGTACTGCTATATACAAATAATTAAATCCTAAACGATTAAAAATTAAAATGAGTGCTAAAGTTAAACCAAAAAGGACACAAATTACTGCCCATAGGAGTTCGACTAGAGTTCCGTTCTAACCGTAAACCAAAATAAAAAATTGTCGCTAAATAGAATCTGTAAACCTTAATTGTTGATGTTTCCTGTAATTAGTATATTAAACACTAAATAATTATACATTACACATTCAGTTCATTTTCAATATCTTTCCAGTCACCTTGATTTTTATAGTGGTTTTTTTGTGTCAGTATTTTGGAATTAATAAGATGAAAGCTATTTTCCATGTAATAAGATTAGGGCATTAACGTTATTTTGTGTTAGGGCGAGATGCACAAGATTTCGGAAAAAAACTTAAAGACGCTTTAATTAAATACCAAAAATGAACGAATTGTACAGAAAACGTAATAATTGTAGGAAAAACTATAAAAATCACAAATACTAAGCCCAAGTAACATACAAGAAATTTATAAGAAAAAAACTAAAATTGTTTGTATTAAATGTATTTAATATACTTCAGACCAGATAAGAAACTTCATTATTTTTGGACATCGACGAAGAATGAGACAGAAATTTATGGAGGAAAAAATAATTTTCCTTGCCAATATTTTTTAACACATTTTTTTTTATCAAACACGAAGATTTATCTATTCCAAATCAGACCAAATTATTTCTTCAAAATCACTGTTTTCATGCATTGAGTTCCTGGTAAATTCACTGTTCTCCCCCGATCCCTTCTGTGCGTTTTTTTTCTTGCTGTTCACTTCAACTCGACTCAACCTTCTTTTTTTTCCTCTTTTTATTTCTTGAGACAAGCTTGAGTCCTTCGGTTGGTGGGCTGTTGTACATTTTACAGACACAGGTTCTCTGATTTCCATATTCCTTGCAACCCTTGAGTCTAAAATTTCAGGAAGTAAGGATTCATTCCAGAAGGCTTCAAGCTTCGGAAATATTTTTTCCCAGTAGTCTTTCGATCGGTGAACTGTAATTATTTCCCAATACTCAATAGAGTTATAAACTATTAAGTGGCATACCATTTTATCCAGTATCTCGAGTTGGCCTTGTATCTGGGCGAAATACCTGTGATTTTTTTTTAGCTGAAGACCTTCACTGGATAATTCAAGAAAAAAATGCTTTAACTAAATTTTTTGACTGGGCCACATCATAAATGGTTTTGAACTCTGGTATATTATGCACCGTTTTTATCTCTATAGGTGTGCCATTAGGGAGCAGCCCATCTACAGATGCAGCAAGATACTGATACTGTGGATGCACACTGAGTCCTATTTGATCTCCCTTTACGACTTTTAAGTTGAATTTGTTTTCATATGCTTCTAGTGCCACTACTTCTAAATCTAAGCCCTTTTTCATTAGGGCAGAGCAGAATCTAGGTCCCAAGTTTCGAATTTGCTTAACAATTGGGGCAACTCTGGTGCTGTTTTTTCTGGTTGCAATTCTGTGGAAGTAACTACTAGTTATTCTCTTAGATCTTTCTTCAACCCAAGTGTCATTTTTGGATTGGCCCTTGGTACTGTTGAACAAACAGCTTATACTGGCAAAATCCAATTTTAAATTCTCGTCAGTATATTTTTGTATGGCCAAATTCATTTCATCAGAAGTCATGTCTGGCTTATTGCAATTTGGTCCATAGTCACGATTACCAAAGTTATAGTTTCTATTTTTTAACTTAGCAACGTGTTTTCCTCCAAGAGCACTATAATAACTGGTCAAATTACGTTTAGATATTACACGGAGTTTAGCCGTTTTATTACAATATTTTTTTGTTACGCTAGAAGGACTAAGCCCAAAAATATTTTTCCAAGCTAATTGATGCCATTTTGGACCTGAATTATAAGCAAGACTTGCTCCATGAACTCTTGCATGATATGAACCTCGTTTAGACCGGCTTATTTGCTTTCCTCCGATGAATTTAGCAACAACTGACATGTAGCTTTCAGCTAAGTTTGTAGTTGCGTCATTTCGAAGCTGCTCTGCTTTTCGACACACAATATCGACCTCTGTCATAACATCTTCAAACACGTGCAGGGGAAAATTATTCCACCGATCTTCTATTTTACTATTCACGGTCAATTCAGCAATCTTAGGACATCCAGAATCACATTTTGTGTGGTTTCCGAAAACATGGTACGGACCTCTTTTTAACAAGATTTTCAATTCTTCTGCTGTTCCATTATTTTCAGAATTTATTTTTATCGCACCCCTTAAATTTTTTGTCAGTTGCTGGATAATTCCTCGGGGAAGACATTTTGTGTACAAACCTTTTTTATTTTTGCACAAATTATATAGATGGGCTGTATAGTTTTTTGTGACGTGATTTGCACATTCATGTTTCCGTATGTTGGAACCGTAGGAAACACTTTGTTTTAGCTTATAAAAAACACTGGAATCACCGTCACCGATAAACTCTAAAAACTGTAATCCGTGCATCTCCTCACTGGAACGAAAGCCTTCAACTAGAATATCTGTTTCCATGCTCCTTGAATTTCCGTTATAATTCAGAAAGCAGAAATGATCTTTGGGAATTACTTTGGCGTTTGCAGAAGAAAAACATATATAACAGTATTTATTTTTTATGCCAACATATAACAGTTTTTTCGTAAATGCATCTATGATAACTGCAACACATCCTTTGGCCGAATAATCGTGTCCTTTGCTACGCTTATTCCAGCCTCCATCACATATCACTTTTGTCCAGTATGAGTCCTCCTTATACCTATCATCATGAATGGCTGATTTTAAGGCCTCTCGTCCATTTTCTAGCAAAATTTCCGATAAACTATTCATCCAAGCATTACCAAGCTGCCTTTCAATACGGGAATAAACTATTCGTGACATTGGTTTCACTCCAAGCACCCCGAAGAATTCACACAGTGTAGAATACCCTCCTCCACTACCCATGGCTCCCCAAACAGCCTTCGAATTCAAGCAGCCTTTAAGACTTGATTTTTTTTCGGAAAAAGCAACCTGTGTCTGGTCCGTAAAACTTGAAAGATATTCTTTTACGCTTGTTGCTGGACATTCTGGTTCACCTTTAATCCTCTTTTCCCAGTTACACTTATTACACTTAACTTTCAGTTCAGTTTTCAGGCCTTTCTTTTCTAATTGCTTTATAATCAATTTTCCGTGATCGCAACTGATTTTGTGTCTGAATGCTGAAATTACTTCAGCAAGGAAATACCTTAGATTCACAATGCAGTTTCCATCTGGAATTCCAGATAAGTCTATCTCAGTATTCGTATCGGGGCAATCAACACCGTGAGAACCACTACCGTTTCCCAATTTATTTGAATCGTCTATGAGAGGATTTGCTGAAAATTCTTCTGAAATTTTCGATCCATTTGACAAATTATCTTTATCTTGTTCTCCAAGCAGCACCTTTCTAAAAAAAATGAAAAGAACCATAGAAAAACAAAACAGCGACCCGGCTCAATAGTAAACGAAAGTCTAAAAAACGAAATTTTGATACTAATAAATACGTCAAAAGAATCGGATTTTAATTAAATTTATTCCTACCCATCAAAAGATAAGAGCCTGAGAAAATTTGTCTTATTTTGGAAAAAAGGGGGAAACACGCCCTAAAAGTCATAGAATTGTTTTGCCAGAAGACTGATCAAGGGTGCGTGTTTATTTGTTTTTTGTTTTCTTTTTCCCAGGGGTGATTGTATCGACCCATTGGTCCTAGGGTGTCGCAAGAGGGCTCATTTTAATGAAAATGAAAAGTTCCAGTGCCCTTTTTAAGCGACCAAAAATTGGAGGGCACCTAGGCCCCCTCCCACTTTCATTTTTTTTCTCAAAGTCAACAGATCAAAATTTTGAGATAGCCATTTTCTTAAGCATAGTCAAAAAACATAATAAGATGTCTTTGGGGACGACTTACTCCCCCATAGTTCCCGGGGGAGGGGCTACAAGTTATAAACTTTGATCAGTGTTTACCCTGACCTGATGCCCACTTAATTGGACAATCTGTCTTGGCTTTTTCTACAATTGGCCATGACTTGACTTTTCCCACAACTATTCCTTTTAATTAAAAGTCAACGGTTGAGGGGTTTTGGCTGAAGGGGGGGGGGGGGTAGAGGGGAGGGAGCTACGTTGAAGGATCTTTACTTAGAGGAATTTGTCACGGGGGAAAAGAAATTCAATGAAGGGGCATAGGATTTTCTAGCATTATTAAAAAAAACACTGAAAAAATAATAATGAAGAAGTTTTTCAACTGAAAGTAAGGAGCAGCATTAAAACATAAAACGAACAGAAATTATTACGCATATGAGGGGTTCATCTCCTCCTAAATACCTCGCTCTTTCCGTTAAAGTAATTTCAACTATATATTCTACGGACTTGGTGATTCTAGGGTCATTCTTAAAGAACCGGGAGAAAATTTAAGCTTTAGTGTAAAGAGCGAGGTATTGACGAAAGGGTAAACCCCCTCATATATGTAATACAAATATACAAAGTTCTAGGTGCTTTTATAAGTTACCAAAAATTGGAGGGCAACTAGACCTCCTCCCCCACCCCATTTTCTTCAAAATCGTCAGAACGAAAATATGAGAAAGCCATTTAGACAAAAAAAGATATGCAAATTTCGTTGTGCGGTTAGCCAAATCAAAACATGTATTAATTTAAAAACGTTCAGAAATTACATAAAAAAACAGTTTTTTTTTAACTTCAAGTAAGGAGCGTCATTAAAACTTAAAACGAACAGAAATTATTCCGTATATGAAAGGGGTAGTCCCCTCCTCAACGCCTCGCTCTTTACGCTAAAGTTTCTTATTGTTTTAAAAAGTATAGTTGTGAGAAAGAGTCAAACTTTAGCGTAGAGAGCGGGACATTGAGGGACTACCCCCTTTAATAAACGGAATAATTTTTGTTCGTTTTAATGTCGCTCCTTACATGCAGTTAAAAAAAACTTGTTTTTTTTTATTTAATGGACAAGAGGGAATGAAACTTGTATATGTAATTTTTACTTACCGGTATTTTAAATTCAGCCACCTTTTGTTGATAATTTTCTTCCTCATATCTCAAATGTCTTATTGACTTCAGTTGACAAGTCAACTAATCAGAGACACAATGCCTTGGAGGCGTAATGCCTAAAATTGGATAAGAATCCCGCCTTTTTTTCTATTGGCTGATGAACAACGCTATTAAGCCGGAAACAGGGGTAAAATAAGTAAAAAGTAAGCACATTTTGAAATTGTATTTTTCTGATTTTGCTTTCAAACTATTTATGATAGACATCAGAAATTTTCTGTAATGGTTGTAGATTATAAAATCTACATATGATCCAAAATTCTACCCTCTGGAGCCAACTTCATACCTTCTAGCAAGAAAAATGTTGAAAATTAAAAATAATTTTTTGCACCGTTAAAAATAAAAATATAACAATTCTGCAACCAACATTTTTTTTTAAATACTGGCAGGATGAACTAAAAAAAAAATCTACTGTCATTTCCCATCCACTAAATTTTTATTCACCAAACTAAAATAACTTGATTTCTTTTTTTTGCACAATAGGTAAAGCATATACAGAAAAAGTGAAACCAACATTTTTTTCCTTTTTAACTCGAGAGTCATCAAAAAAAAAATCAGTTCAAAATCACCAAAATCGCAGAAGTTATTCATGATTTTCTATCATAGGAGAAATAGCATTGGACACAAATTAAGACCATTAGCCTTAAGGGAATTTCAAAATTGTGTTTTTCTTCACATAAAAATAACAAAATTTTTATTTAGGATAGTTGGAAAAACTTCTTAGAGTAATATTTCATTACAGGCAATTTCTTTGCCAGAGACTAAGAGGTAAGAGTTAATGCTCTTACCCGAATGCAAGCTCCAGATATTAGAAGGTAAAGACCCTTAAATCGTCAATATAATTTCCCTAGTAAAAGATTTTGAGAGATTGACAAGCACATGTCCCAAATTCTGAAAATGGTGAAATAATCAATAATTTATCTCGCTTTAACGCTCTCGTTCATTATCAAATAAAAAATAACGAGACAAATAATCCAGCTGATTTTAGAATCAGTGATTCCCCTCAAAAGCTTCGAGAAAGTGAGAGATACTGGCGATTTAATCATAAAATGAGGCAGCTAGTGTACAAATTCCGCCTGAAAAAGATTTAACTGTTGGCTCTTTCCCTCCCACGACTTAGAAAGTTGAGAGGTAGAGACACTCTGCTCTTATTAATGAAACACTTAGCTTGCCAGTTCAATAAAATTTGCAACCCTTGAACTTGGCTTTACAAAAAGGGAGGGACCGAAAAAATATTCCCCCGGGCCTGGAAATCTGAAGACCAAGAAGCATTTTAAGATTTGTCAAAAAAAAACCTCTTATCAGACCTCTATCATTTCCATCGTCCGGTGAAACAATGTTTACAGGCTTGGATTTTCCAAAATATTTGACTCATATATTCTAAGGGAGGGTCAACATGTTTTACCCTTAGATGTTTTAGTGCTAATAACTCAATCACTCCTGGTATAATTTTGATTCCAACGTAAAAAAAAAAAAAAATCAGATATCCATGTTTCTGCGCAGCATATGGGCCATCAGGCCTGCTACAAATGATTTTACAATTCTTTTTTTCCACATCATGTTATTTTGGAAAACTAATAGGTTTCCAATCGTATGTTACAAAGATGAGCGCAGTAATATTACGGTACAGAGATTAGGCTCAAGAGATTGAGAAGAACCAACCCTCTGACTTTAGAAATGAGTCAGCGAGTGGATCAGTCCACGTTGCATATAAGTTCCCTAGAGAACTCCAAGGGATCAAAATTCAGTTTGAAGAATCTAATATGAGATTTCAGTTCCCATTTGAAGACTATTTATTTATTTTTATTGAGAAAAAATAGAAATATATAAAAGAAAAGGGAATTGCTAAAGGACAGTGTAATTTGAAAATTCATTCTGCCATCATACCAGACACTGTTGTTCAGTTCCCATTTAAAGTGAATTTGTTTATCTAAAGAGCAAACTGAAGAGAAAGTAAAAAAGAGAAGAGTTGCAAAAAAGAGTATAGCTTGAAAATTCAGTCTGTGATAGTAGACACTAAAGTTCAGTCCCCATTTAAAGATAATTTATCTACTCTTGCTCGAAAATCTAGACAAGGCGAAAAAGTTGCAAAACGTGACTATAACTTGAAAATTCAGTCCGAAAAGACAGACACTTTTGCTGGGTTCCTTTGAAGAAGACTTATTTCTCCCTCCTACTGTAGTAAGGAAAGGCAAGAAAGAAAGAAAAAAAGATGCGAAAAGAGATATAATTTGAAAATTCAGTCTGCATTGGCAGACTGTACTATTTTTCTGGATCCATTTTTTTCGGGTCACAGTTGCAAGCTTAAAGGTGAGGAGAAGGTCTCCAACCTCTTAACAGAAAGTTGAGATAATCAGGACGTGAAATTGGAAGGGTCACACCGGGTGCAGGAGATGTCAGGTGTCATTGAAGACGTGGTCGGGTTGGATGAACCTGGGAATGGGTCGGAGGTCTGTCCTTTCTACTAACCGAGGAGTTGGACCTTGGAAGATGGCGAGACTGAGTCCAAACAATGTACTGTAATCTATCATGGCCTAATCTGATTACCTTCCCAAGGTCTCTTTTGTAAGCTGCGATCCTTAAGGGACGCTCTCCCCTATGTCGAGCTAATAAGTATTTCCACGAATTTTTACCCCTTCGTCGTTTACGCAACTCCCAACTCCAGGTGGTATCGACGATTGCTCCCTATTTTTTTAATCCCTTTGTTTGAGACCCTGCGCCCACATCCGACTTCCCCCAATCATTCCCGCAACCTTTTGCCCTAGCTCCCATGTGTAATTTTCAACTATACCAAGGGGCAAGTTCAGTTTGATCCAGATGTGGAGTTGTTTCCATCGATGAAAATTGAGAGGCTAGTCAAGCCAACTTATCCTGATGCTTGGTGCCGTCCCATGTACCAGAGCCCCATTCTTTGCCACTCTCAAGTATAAATTTGAGAGTACAAGGAAACTTTGTAATTGCGCTACAATTGTCTCAGAATACAAGGGTGACTAAATGACTCTTAATTCATTAATTTTCATTTGAATTTGGAAGTCCATTTAACTGGGCCCTCACCGTGAAGATAGACATTCAGGAATGGTTTGTAAGTAACCGGCACTTGGTGTCAACCCACTTTCCCTTATTGTCGGTGGGCTATTTATTGTATATCACTTATATTTATTGTTATCCCTTGATATTTTGTACTTTCCAGCTGGGTGAATACTAAGAGATTTTTAACATTGGAGTTAAAGGGTGTTTTGTCTCCACATATTATTTCGAGATCCCCATTTAGCTCAAAATAATGAAGAGGTCCAAGCGATGTGTCTCCTGGGAGTGTATAAATCACTGAGCACCAAGAGCAAGGGTCTTAAATTCTAAATTCTCTTACTCTTCACAGATATATTTGTGTAGAAAGGTGGCTATGGAAGTTTACACCTCTTAAAACTGGAATATTGAAAGAATTCAAATCAATGGGGCCGGAGATACAAAGGCACATTGTAAATTTTTAATCGAGAATTATGTACGAATTATCAATGTTAGTGCCAAAACGAGCAAAGCTCTGACTCAAGACTAAGTCCCTACTTGGTGCAAAAAAAAGTCCTGACTCGGTGTAAACACGATCTAAGTGCAATATTTGAAATGTTGGAGACGCTGCTTGGGAAAGAGTTAAGAACAGATTCACTTCAAAAACAAGCTAAGTCCGAGCTTCGGTCTGAATCAATATGAAAATAAACTAAATATTGACTCGGTGCGAAAACGAGCTAAGCCTTAAATTTGGCGCACAAATGAGCCAAGTCCTGATTTATTGCAAAAACAAGTCAAACCCTTATTCAGTTAAAAACAGGCCAAGTCCTGATTGAGAGCAAAAAGGAGCTAAGTCCGAGCTGCAGAATTTCAGCAAGTCAGTACAAAAGGACGTAAATTCTGGCTTGTTGTGAAGACGATCTAAGTCTAAGCTGGGGAGAGTCTTCCTCCATTTTCAACTTTACTAATAGAAAGGTGAATAAGTAGGAACTTGTTTCAATCTAAAACATAAAGTATTTTTAAATCTGTGTGATTTGAGGCACAAAGCTATCTTATGGCTCTTTTCCCCCTCTCCCATTTATCAGTTTTCAGCAGCAAAGTGGGCATTTTTAACTTTTTTGGTCTAGAATCACACAAAGGCTATTCAGTTTGTACGATTTTAGTACCGAAGTACATAGAAGGGCAAAGAACCCAACTTTATAGCAGAAAGGTAGACGTATTGCATGGTTATGAACAAGTATCGACCAAGGAATTCGATCTTTTGGATAACAGGACCTAGGTGGGTCCATGGCCCCTTCCTCATCGCCGTCTACTACCACCAACTCTTCATCAAAAAGGTAGGCGCATTTTGTCTGAACGCAAAATCACAGAAAGATTTTCGACCTGTATGATTGAAGGCATAAAATAGGTCCTTAAACCTCCGAAATCATCGCCACCGTAAACTTTTTAGGAGAAAGGTAGACAGATTTTATTTCCTCTCCAATCAGCTTCACACTTATAGACAACTTGGACACCACCTTGGACCAACAGGGCATGACAATCATTCTCCCGACAACTACCGCAGAAGTAACTAATCTAAGATGATGAATCCCCGGCGAATCAATTGGAAATTTGTTTGTACAGGCGTTTGTCTACTCTACTATAATCTGGCTCTCGTTTTAAAAGGTTTTATTTAGCTATAAATGTTTTATACTTCTGAAAACATTGGAAATCAAAGCAATGCAAAAATAAGCCATTTTAACATAATACAACTCAATTAAAAGCACGAATATATTTATTCTACGAAATTATTTTTTTCTTTCTTGTAAACTAGTATTTTTCTGTTTTGACATAAAAATAGCACACTTCAAAACTCGTGTTATTTTCAGTAAGTGCAAGTAACATTCACATATTTTTGGCCAAAACGGTCACTTGGTTTTATAATAATTAGTGGGAAATGGCGCTTAAAATGATTAGAAAAGGACTTAAAATTTCCGGTCGAACGAGCCCCCCTGAATATTAAAAAAAAAACAAAAACAAAAAAAAACATTAAATCAATCTGATCACCATGGAAAAAGCTGCTATTACAATCCTCTCCAAAGAAAAGGAGATTTTTCTCATAACTTAAAATAGAAGACTGATACCTCCGTTATAATGCTCTAGAGATGCTAATTTTGATAGCATTATTTTAACCAGTTACAATCTTTCATTTTTGCTTAACTCAAAGGAATGTTTCTGAAATTGCCGTAGACTACTAGTTGACAATATACACTTGCAATGAATTAATTGCACAATAACCCCTCCCCCCCCCCTTGAAGACTTACTTAAGGTAGAGCCGACGGTCATTTAAGATAAGTCGAACTGAGTATCAGACATTGCACGGAAAGTATCTTTATTTTATTAAATTTTATTGTACCTTACATGCTTGCAGAATTTATTATTTTTCTTCCAGGCCTATCCAACTGGAAAATTCATGAGGAATAAGAAATCGGATGAAATGGAGGACTTTCCATTCCCAGAAAGTATCAAAAACATTATTGATAAAAGTATTCAATATGCTGACTACCTACTAAAGAAAAGCTGCCTCCCATCACTGCCTCTTGAAGATTACTCACATTATAACAATAATGGGATAGTAAAGAGAAACTTTCGCTTGAAAAGCAAAGACAAATACTCGGATGAAAACGAATTTTGGGTGTCTGCTTTTTACAATTTAATGCCTAAAATAGGTCAGATAATCGGCATCGATCACTTAGATATAATAATTAGAAATCCAGATGTATTGAAAGATTTCGGTGTGACAGTTGATCCGAACTTCCCAGGTCACACGGATCTCTTGAAATCGTACGAAGTAGTAAATAAAACATTATTGTCTAAAATTCCAGACGATTTCTTTAAAAATCCAGCAGTGAAATTTGGGCAGAAAAGAGATTAAGCTGCTGTATTCTATTTATCCGCTTTAAAATTTAGAGTAATGAATAAGTAGCACAGCAGAATATTTTTCCTCATTATCGATATTAGTCTAATTTATATGTTCCTTGTTGCGTCAAAGACTGATATTAAATTGTTTGTTTATTTAGTTTATCTCATAGCTTATAGCTGATGATATCCCAGCTCTGGCAATAACACCTTAAGATATGGCGCCAAACACCTTAAGAAGGCACAAATTTTCTTATAATGGAAAAGGCTGATGTGGCCCAAAAACCAATATCTGCTTGACAAACTTAGTAGCAAACTGATACCTATGTTGGGGTTAGGAACGAGATAACCTGCCCATTTTCAGTATATTTCTTATGGTTGTACCTTCTGTAAGCTTTACATCTACAAATTGTATAAAGATTGGTGGTAATTTTCAAGATGTTCTTTATTTTTATTTTTCAAGTTCTGTTGGAAATCAATGGTGGCTATTAATGGCAGTTTACCTGTAGAACTATAAGACTTACAAGAAACTCGACAAGAAACTAAGACTATAACGTCCACCTAAATACCATCCAGCAACTGAACTTTATTGTAATGGTGTCAGTGTATTCTTTGAATATGACCGAGGAGTGCTATACTACTTGTGACACTAGTGGAGACCTTGTTATTTTACCCCATCATGGAATCGTTACCGCTCCTATTATGGATTTTTCTTTTTTTGTCGCCATCTTCATAATTATTTACGAACAACGCACTTTATTAGGACGTTTTTGTTGTTGGTGTAATTGAATGGAGCTTCCAGAATTTCTTCTCTGTGCTCCAATTATTACAGACGTTTCAATTGGGTGTGTTGGATTAGAAATGATTTTCTTCCTCTCTTTTTTCAACAATTTTAATTCAGGATTGCTGTCAAACGTAAAACTGTACGTCAAACTTGGTGTTTATAACATCTTGTAAATGTCAAGGGGTTAATCAGCCTTGTTACTGGATAGAAAAATTGTGGCTCTCTTATAAACGATCCGACATTACTAACAAAATAACACTCATCTCATAAGTGTATGAACTGGCTTTATTAAAACGCTCATTAGGTCAGAAGCTGAGATTTCTTGAAATACGCTTTTCAGGATGAGATGCACAGATGAGAAGTCATTAGCAGTTTTCACTTAACCAAAAGACACGCCTCGCTAAGCAAAGCTAACAATATGTAAACGACAGGATAGACGTAATGTTTCCTTTCAGCGTTCTAAAGCGGTAGAGACAATAATATACGAACAACAAGCTGGCTTTTTCATAGAAGACAACTTTTCCTTGGGAAAATTTTTAAATTTTAATAAATGAATGCTCTTCGGTTGGCTAAGCCAGGTACTGTATTAAGTGAGACTAAATCTCCATAGTAATTAATGCCACAAACCCCGTACTGAAAACGACAGTTTGTTCAGTCCTTAGATACAAGTTCAGCTTAGAACAACACTTCACTTAAATCAGTGGTTCCCAAACGGCTTTGGGCCATGCTCCACTTAGGCATTTTAAAATCCTATTGTTCCCCTTGTGACTTTTAAATTTTGTTACTCAAAATTTTACCCGTATTCACCCAAAGGAAGTCTGAATCGCAATTAACTCGGAATCTTTTTATCGAGTCGTCCTCTAGTCATATTTTATTTAGTATAATACACTAGTTATATTCAATTTTTGTCTCTATACAAAACCTTTTATACAATGCATGACCTCATTGCAATACTATTAAGTATTTTTTTTATTCTTTAAATGCATATGAATTTGACGTTATTACAATGATTTTTTGTTTAATTAAGGCTCTAGAGCAGGGTAAGCCGAAGGGTGCAGCGTCCTGCACATGACCCACGAAAATACTGCTATGCCCGATTGGTAGGCCTGTGCCCCACCACTGCCTTAAATACTCATTGGCCGAAAACTAACTTGGATTAACATATGTCTAGTTTTTCAGCACGACAGAACACTCATTGGGACTACTAGCATTTTTCAAATTCATTACATCCCTGTTGATAATGTTCAGGCTTCTTCTAGTTTCCCCTCTTATTGCTATAGCGTTCAAAGTCGACACTATACATAGAAAATTTTATCTAGATTAAAAAAGTATTATATACCTGAAGGGTCTAGAATTTATTAACAAATGAGCAAGATAAAATACATAAAAGGCACATACATTACAACTGACTAAAAACATATATGAACGAACTGCAAAACATTGCATTTTACTGTTCTTCCAGGCAAAACCCATAGGGTCATCTAGAGTAGACATGAGGGAGTAGCAATAAACAGAATTAAAAAAGTCCTCTAATTAGCTACCTGATTATCCTAATATTCACATGCCCTCTTATGGTGTTTTGTGGGGCATAAGTCAAATTCTGAGAACCGTTGATTCTAATTAATGAACACCATTGAGGGATGATTGCATCTAATGACATCTATATACAGACCCAGATTTACCAATAAGCCCGGGCCTAGGAGCGCAGGAAATAATCACTGAGTGATTCTTTTCAACAAAAAAAAACTGGGTGAATTTCCGGGGATTTCCCCGAAAATCTCACAAAAACGGAACGGCAATACTAGGGCCTAGAAGCATCAAAGCTTCAAATTTGGCCCTGACTATAAAAAAATAAATAAAAAAAAAAGATTTATCATGAATTCCAACAATAATATTAAGAAAGTATCAAACCCTCTACACAGTAACGCAGGATAGAAGAATAGTTTTTGGCCCAAAATACAAATTTTACACTATGACATGGCAGAAGTTTTTGCATTTAACAAATATAAACAGTTATTCAAGTAGAAGCCGTAGTGGAATTCAACATCTTTGGCAGCAATCCCAAGCAAGCTTTGTTATTTAAAATGGTGGAACTTCTTTACTCAGGAAATTGCTTGATGGACGAATACCACTTTTGTAATGATAAATTGAATTTCACATGCATCATCAAAGATCATTTTTTTTCAAAATTAAACATATTTCATGCATTTTTGCAATATTTTTCTAATACTACATACCTCCATGCTCTCTCTCTGTAAGAAAAATAGAAGAAATAATGTAAGGATTTTACTACCCCAAAAGTGCTATGATATTTAAGTGGAAAAATCGAAAATGATTTTCACTTAAAAACGCACAACAAAAACACTACTATACAGATAGGGAACATCGCTTTTGCAATACTTCAGTTCACAATGCCCCTTACAAAATACATAAACAAACTGAAAAAAGTAGGCCTATTATTATTCACAATACAAAGCAGTACAATATTCGGACAGTTAAATGGACGGAATTCAAATAGACTGAGATTTTAAAACACGATTAGTTAAAATAAAAACACCACATCAATCAATCACATAAAATTCAAACTGAACATAAATTTTTATGTATAACAAATAGAAATGGCATTGTTAGCAGAGCATCTTATCTTCTAAAACGCGTTCCCCGTAAAACGTATACAACCCCCAAAAAAACTAAAGGGAAGAATGGGGCGAAACTCGTACCACTATTACAACCATCTTTACTGTTACAGGTACAAGTTTCTGTGTAAATGTTGTACGTTCCAGTTCGTTGAATACAGTATCTCTCATCTCCTCCTATTCCTGGCTCTCCTAGCCTTGCACAATCCCGAATATATCTCCAATAGCCGTCAACTGGAATAGAAAATTCAAACTGAGAACTAGTTTTTAACTGTTTTTTTTTTAATATACCGTAGTAGTATAACCCCCTCCCCCAAGAAAAGATTTCAACCTGTGTACCTTTTAACGCCATAACAGCCCGCCGCCGACCCATGTTCCTCAATGGATTTTGTTTTCTAACTTTTAATATTCTCACTGTAATGTGTAAAACAGTTCAATCAACTTTTGGACAGAAAGAGTAAGAAACCGAAAAATATTCCCCTGGTAGGCATTTTCCCACTGGTTGCATTTACAGCATATACTACGTTCATTAGGTTAAAGTCTTTGAAACGTCCCGTTGGTATATATTTATCTTATCTCCTATAAAATAGATATTCCTCATGAGGACCTATGTTCCTCAGTGGATTTTGTTTTCTAACTTTTAATATTATCATTGTAATGTGTAAAACAGTTCATTAGAAACCGAAAAATATTCCCCTGGTAGGCATTTTCCCACTGGTTGCATTTACATATTCGTATCCTGGTTGTTATGGCAATGATCACACAAAAAAGGATCTAATTCAAATAGAAAATTTACGATTAAATTCATCGTATTGGAAACAATATCGGGCAGGTTTTCAGATCCCGACCAAAAACTCTCGGGTACTGTAAGTACTGTACGTACGAGTAGCACCTGAACGTCTATTTTTTGTCTTCATTTATTATTATTTTTTTACCATATGAGTTTTTTTTAACACAGTTATCTTAAGTTTTCATATACTCGAGTAATTATTATTCGAAATCTAAGCAAATCTAGTGCCCTTTAATGCACAAAAAATGAGCCAATGCGTATTGTAGTAAAAAGTTCCATGAAAATACAATTAGTCGGAAATGGACGAAATTAGACGGCTAATACTTGGCTACTTAAATTGTCGAGTCTCAAGCCCGGCAAGTGCTGATTATCAACCGAACAGAGACATAAAGTTGTTCCCTCCTTCCAATAAAATAAGAAGTCCCTTAGACTAGGGGCCGATCCTTGGAAGTTTAAAGCCGAGTGGACAGTCGATTGAAAGTTTCAAATGAATCAAACATATCACCCTTTTGGGTCATGTCACAATCTGAAATTTTCCTTGAACCTTTAGACTAATTTGACCAAAAAACTATAAATAAATTTTGATGCAACGCCATGGGTGTCCAGGTGCAGAAAAAGGCATGGCAAGAGGTTGTTCGTCCTCCTATCGCTTTGGGCACTTAAAAGACCACTAGAATTTTCAACTTCCAATTAAATGAGCCCTCTCCCAAAATACTACGACCCCCTCTTCCCTAAGAAATAGCCAGCAAAAACAAAATAAAGCACGGGATACACATTGCCCTTTACTTAGTCGACGCTAGTGCATTGATTCTGAATTAGATGACAAGTAAGTCAACACAGCAGCGTTGACTTTGTAAACAGCGATCCGCCTCTCATATGTTCTTTCGCCCCGCCCTCAGCAAATAGGAGGGATGATCGTAGAAACTTGGGAAGGGGGATAACGTTGAAAGTTTCAGAGCCCTTTTCAGGTCTAAAAGCGCTCTCTACCCATACCCTTTTTTGTCCATCCACTGCCTCGGACAATTTATGGCCTTCAATTACATCAGACCAAAGTTTCGAGACAGCTATTTCACCCAAAAAATCAGAAGTTCCGAAAAATTAGCCCACAGAAGGGGTATACTCCGTACAAACCCACTGGCAGGGCCCTCCTAACGCTATAAATGTCATATTCGAAGCTTATTAAAATCAGAATCATGAGCTGAACATTTGGATGCATAAATTAAGCCCTTAGCAACTTTAAATCCCCCTCCATCGCCAATTTTTTCGAGAAAGGTATGCATGCTGCACATTATTTAGACAGCCATCATGCAATTGCTTCCAAACTTGCAGCTTGACTCTGGACAGCTAGGTGCAAAAGCAAGCTAAGTCCAATATACGGAAATTCAGCAACACAAAACAAACTAATTCCTGTTTAACACAGTAGCAAGCTAAGTCCAAGCTTCGAACAAATCCGGCACCCAACTTGAAACATCTTAGCAAAAAGGAAAGTAAGGAAGTACCTTGTTTAAATCGCACACGTGCGAAGATATTCAATCTGTATGATTAAAAGCGCATGGATCCTTCCAACAACCCTCCTCTTTTTCACTGCCAACTCTTTAGAGGAAAAGTACGCGTGTTACAACGTATTTTAAGCAGAGTTTAAGCCTATTCAGGTACAAAAATTGTACCAGGTGGGGTATTTTTTCGGAGAAGATAAAAAAATTACGAAGCACACCAAAAATTTGATTATATGCATTTTGTTAATTTTTTACAGGTAGGACTAAAATTTCAGGGGGGGGGGGTCGAACCTTATAACTCCCACTGGATGTCGCCTTGCTCACCATCATCATCTCTTCACCCGAATAATAGGAAATTTTTCTTCATCAATCCACTTGTCAACTTATGGTACAAGAACAGTAAACCAATAGGATATGATAACACTGATTTCCATAATGCATATACCATCTCCAGCTTTTGGAACAAAAATTAAGAGGCGGATATTCAAATATGTACACCACTTCAGAGCCTCAACTATCTTCAGCAAGGAAGTATCTTCCGCTTGAAATCTGGACGCTAGGAAATCCTTCAAGTAACTTTAAACTGTCGACTTTTACAGTACGGGTGCCAGGAGATTTTAAAGTTTCAGAGTATGTGATTCCCTAAACTATTAACTTTTGATACCTACTAATCGTAGACTGTAACGGTCAGAGGCCAGTGACGTGGTGAAGTTGCCACCCCCCCCCCCAAACAATTTGGAGAAAAATTATTAAGTAACTTTGAAATTGTAGCTCTTTACAAGTTTCGACTTCACAGGGATCCATTACACTTCCTAATATGTTCCGCAATAACATTTATACAAATATACTACCTTCAAATATACTACCGTTTCCCCTGATAGGTAATGATCTTTTACTTCCTGAAATCTATCCGTTACAGATGAAATTTTCTTGTTTCAAAATGTTCAAAAATGAATATGAATAGTATTCAAATAGATATAAATAGTATTAATAATTCATCGAATACACCCTCTATATGTGCAATTAGGACAGAAATGGAATTGGTGAAAAACAAAAATCATTGAAAACAAAAATAAATTTTCATTGAAAAACATGAAAAGAAAATAAGACTAAGTGTTTTTTTTATTACAATATTCGTACTGTACCTAGATAAGTCAAATTAGTTGTAGTTTAGTCGTAGAAGTTAGTAGGGGTGAGGCATCAGCTTCAGAAATCATTTATTTTTTAATTCTGTACTTCCAATACTTGAATCAAAACTCCAATATAGCTCAAAATTCTCTTATTTGTAATTGAAACGCCCAATGAGCGCTATTAATGTTCTCTTCCTAGCATTTTGGATTCACATACTAACCAATAAATGTAGAACTGCCTCTATGTGCAATACCATGCTGACTTCAAACTATATTCACTTTTCTAAATATTTCTTTTTACCAGAACCAAAAAAAAAAAGAATTGACAAAAAAATATATTGAGGATTATTACTGTTATTAGTCACATTTCACATAACGCCAGCGCTACTTGTGTGACATTATCTCTGCATCAACATGCTAGGAATAGCTCCAGGAATTATTAAGTTGTTATCCAATATTTAAATCAAAACTCCAATATAGCTCAAAATTCTCTTATTTGTAACTGAAACGCCCAATGAGCGCTAAAATGTCCCATTCCTTGCATTTTGGATTCTCATACTAACCCATGAATGGAGAACTGCCTCTATGCACAATACCATGATGACTTCAAACTATTTTCACTTTTCTAAATATTTCTTTTAACCAGCTCCAAAAAAAGAATTGACATAATTGTACTGAGGATTGTTACTGTTATTAGTCGCATTTCACATAATACTAGCGCTACTTTTGTAACGTGTATCTCTGCATCAGCATGCTAGGAATAGTTATAGGAATTTCTTAATTGTTTTAATTTTGTACTTCAAATATTTAAATCGAAACTCCAATATAGCTCAAAATTCTCTTATTTGAATCAAATAGAATCGGTTTTATTTGCACAATCTCTCGTAGTCATAAAACTAAATGGCGCTTGTGCTTACAAAAAAAGATTAAATCAACAATTGTTATACTTTGATCAAGGAGGCACACTCGTGCCTCTTTAAAGAGGCGAACCACGATAATGTTAAGCGATCTTCAGTTCCAGTGGTCGCAGAGGGATGGGGAGGGATGCATTTCGTAGCCCGAGCTCCAACTAAGAAACCTGCCAAATTTCACCCCCCTCCGACTTTTCCTTCATGGGGAAAATCTGGCCGAAAGTTTCGACCCACCAACCCCAGCCCCCCTTTAACGTTGTCCGATCGGGCTGAAATTCACAAGTTAAGGTCCCCTAGGGCCCAGGAGCTTATCCGCGAAATTTCATCTCGATCCGATAACTCCTTCCCTGTTTTCCAGACACCACGCATAGTCACTTAATGTTCATATTCTTTTTTTTTTTTACCACGCCTACAGGTCACAGCCGACATCGGATCTGGGTGTATGAAGACTCATTCGACGCGAAATTCTCCGAGTAATTGCCCTGGAAAGTTTCGTCGGAAAATCTTAACCCCCCGATTTTCTAGCTTAGAACAAGAGCTAAGAGCTCATATGGCACTTGTGACGAGGTCGGAAGAGCCGAGAGCTCATATGGTACGAGGTCGGAAGAGCCAAGAGCTCATTTGGACGAGGTCGGAAGAGCCAAGAGCTCATTTGGCACTTGTGAGAAGGTCAGAACCTAAAGTTAAACTTTATAGCACAAGATCCTTCTAAATATCAAATTTCATTAAGATCTGGTCACCCTTTCGTAAGTTACAAATACCTCAATTTTCAAAATTACCTCCCCCCTCCCAATTCCACCAAAGAGAGCAGATCCGGTCCAGTTATGTCAGTCACGTATCTTAGACAGGTTTCTATTCTTCCCATCCAGTTTCATCCTGATCTCACCGCTTTAAGTATTTTCTAAGATTTCCGGTCCCCCCAACTGCCCCCCCCCCCCAATTACGTTTGATCCGGTTGAGATTTAAAATAAGATATCAGAGTTACGAGGTCCTTCTAAATATGAAGTTTCATGAAGATCCGATCACTCCTTCGTAAGTTAAAAATACGTTATTTTTCTTATTTTTCAGAATTACCCCCCCCCCGCAATTGAGCGGATCCATTCCAATTATGTAAATTACGTATGCAAGACTTTTGCTTATTTTTCCAACCAAGTTTCATCCCAATCCTTCCAATCTAAGGGTTTCCCATCATTTTAGGTCTCCCCACCCCAAACTTCCCCCAATGTCACCAGATCCGGTCAGGATTTAAAATAAGAGCTTTGAGCCACGATATCCTTCTAAAAATCAAATTTCATGGAGATCCAATCACCCATTCGTAAGTTAAAAATACCTCATTTTTTCTAATTTTTCAGAATTAACCCCCCCCCCCCCAACTACCCAAAAGAGAGCGGATCCGTTCCGTTTATGTCAATCATCTATCTAGGACTTATGTTTATTTTTCCCACCATGTTTCATCCCGATCCCTCCACTCTAAGTGTTTTCCAAGTTTTAGGTTTCCCCCTCCCAACTCCCCGCCCCCATCACCAGATCCGGTCGGGATTTAAAATAAGAGCTCTAAGACACGATATCCTTCTAAACATCAAATTTCATTGAGATCCGATCACCCGTTCGTAAGTTGAAAATACCTCATTTTTCTAATTTTTAAGACTTACTCCCCCCCTCCCAACTACCCCAAAGAGAGCAAATAAGTTCCGATTATGTCAATCATGTATCTGGGACTTGCGCTTATTTTTCCCATCAAGTTTCATCCCGATCCCTCTACTCTAAGTGTTTTCCAAGATTTTAGGTTTCCCCCCTCCAACTCCCCCCAATGTCATCAGACCCAGTCGGGATTTAAAATAAGAGCTCTGAGACACAATATCATTCCAAACATCAAATTTCATTAAGATCCAATCACCCGCTCATAAGTTAAAAATACTTCATTTTTTCTATTTTTCCGAATTAACCGGCCCCTTCTCCCCCCCCCCAGATGGTCAAATCGGGAAAACGACTATTTCTAATTTAATCTGGTCCGGTCCCTGATACGCTTGCCAAATTTCATCGTCCTAGCTTACCTGGAAGTGCCTAAAGTAGCAAAACCGGGACTTTAGGTTTTCCCCCTCCAACTCCCCCCAATGTCATCAGATCCGGTCGGGATTAAAAATAAGAGCTCTAAGACACAATATCATTCCAAACATCAAATTTCATTAAGATCCAAATACCCGCTGATAAGTTAAAAATACTTCATTTTTTCTATTTTTTGCGAATTAACCGGGCCCCCACTCCCCCCCAGATGGTCAAATCGGGAAAACGACTATTTCTAATTTAATCTGGTCCGGTCCCTGATACGCTTGCCAAATTTCATCGTCCTAGCTTACCTGGAAGTGCCTAAAGTAGCAAAACCGGGACAGACAGACAGACCGACAGACAGACAGACAGACCGACAGAATTGGCGACTGCTATATGTCACTTGGTTAATACCAAGTGCCATAAAAACCCATTTACCCATAAGAGCCTATGTTAATTTTTGAAATTCTTAAAAGTTATATTTATACACATGCAGGTATTTCGACTTCAAACATGTCCGATTAGCTCAGTCGGTAGAGCGTGGGACTTTTAATCCTAAGGTCAAGGGTTCAAGTCCCTTATCGGGCGTTTTTTTTCACAAAATATGAAAAAAACTTCGTTTTCTTAAAGAGTTAAAGAGGCTGCGTCCCAAAGTCGAACCTTAAAACGTACAGGAATTAGGAGAGGCAGTCCTAATTCCTGTACGAGGAGTACAGGAATTATTAAATTACATCCACCATGGATTGTAGAAAAACGTACAGAAATAATATGAAAAAAACTTCGTTTTCTTAAAGAGTTAAAGAGGCTGCGTCCCAAGGTCGAACCTTAAAACGTACAGGAATTAGGAGAGGCAGTTGGGGGGCTGCCGCCCCCCAAACCCCCCGCTTTTAAAGACTTTTTTGTACAGGTTTTTTGTTTTGATAATTAAAAGAGGGCCTTTCCGAAGCCAAGAGCGGGGGGTTAGAAACCTGTACAAAAGAGTCTTTAAAAGCGGGGGTTTGGGGGGCGGCAGCCCCCCAACTGCCTCACCTAATTCCTGTACGTTTTAAGGTTTGACTTTGGGACGCAGCCTCTTTAACTCTTTAAGAAAACGAAGTTTTTTTCATATTATACAAAGAAAGGGATGAATGAATTGGAAAAACGATTTGTGCGTGAAGGAGGTGCTGCTAATCTGTCAATGTTCTTCAACCTAGTATTTCGATGTTTCACTAAAACTGGTGGTAGTATCGATCTGTGTTTATCACTTCTGAGAAGATATTGGCCAAATTCAAAGATCAACTGAGACGACGCTTTTGAAGAGAGGGAATTTGTAAAGTGGATAATGCTAACTTATATTCAGTAAAAGCATCGCACAATATGTACTTGAAACGCCTAATAGGCGCTAACAAGGTCAAATTCCTTGCATTTCGGATTCAGATACTAACCCACAAATTCAAGACTGCCTCTATATACAATACCATGCTGATCTTTTCCTTTTCTAAATATTTCTTTTAACCAGCTCAAAAAAAACAATTAAAATAAATGTACTGAGGATTATTACTGTTATTAGCTGCATTTCACATAACACAAGCGCTACTTGTGTTAGATTTATCTCTGCATCAAAATGCTGTACGAAATATTTGCTGCAAATAGGATAAAATGAATCCGAACAATATATGTATATTTTCTCACAATTCAGAAATTTTCTGCTCATATACAAGCAGTACCAACCCATGCTCTTTACATATTGTTATCAGTTTTAATATGCAGCACTAGAAGATCAAGCTTTGCTTGGTGAAGGGAATTTGGACATACCTCCCATATCCTAATTTGCACAAAAAAAAACTATGTGTAATTTTTCTAGATTTTCTTTTTTAACAAAGATACTAATGGGAACGTAATTTTCAAACTATAGGTTTCAATTTTTCCCATACGATTGGCAAATTTCAACTAATGGAAGGTTTCTACCACAGTGCTGCCAAGATTTGCCCAGATTTTCTGGATATTCTTAATCAAACAATGCTTAACAATAAAGTTGATAACTCATTTTTTTGGAATACTTTAAATTAAAAGTACTGTTGGTATTTTAAATGTAGAAAAATCTCCAGGGGGGATTCTCAATAGATGAGAATTTCACAGGGGCGGGGGTAAATTTGGCTGCCAAGTTTTTTCACTGAACAACACCCTTTTCTATTATTTTCTTTATGAAAAACCAGCCCAAAGCGTTTTTTGGGTGCTACGTGGCACTTCATGATTGCCTTATAAAGCCCGGGGGGGGGGGGGGTAAGCCAGACTCCATAAAAACCATCCTGATCCTGCAAATCATCCATGTCTTGATTCCTTACATGGATTCTGGTTATTTATCCCATCATTATCCCTTAGTGATTCCTTCAAGCCTACCATTATCGTTTAATATCTTACCTTTCTGTCTTATTTTCCTACAAAGTGTGGCTTCCAGCCCTGGAAGATTAGGATCAATTGGTTCTTGACTACAATCAAAAAACGGAATTGATGTGTTGTCAAACGGATCAGCACATTTCGGATCTTCTAATGATCGACACTTCCAACATTTCAAGCTCAAGCCTTAAAAAAAAGTTCATAAAACTTAACAAAACTCACAAGCATTTGTACAAATTATGAAACTGGGAACTATTTCCCAAAAAGCATAATAATTTCTATTGTTCATAATTGCATACAGATACAATCCTTTGGGAGGAGTAGAGGGCTTTTTTGGCAAGGTAAACGAAGAGATTATTTAAACCACTATTCTTTTAACTTTCTAGGTCAATCTAGAGTATCTAGGTCAGTATATGGGATGATCTCCCCCTCCCGTGTGTGCAAGTGAGCTATTCTTGTATATATCCTATGTGGTTAAAGATATAAATAGTCTCTTACAGAGTTCAATTGTGCACAAAAGCCAAAATACCTCAGAAGAAAATTTGGCAAAATAGAATTGACAAGGTTTTAACTCTTTAGTGTTGCTAACTTCAAAACAAAAGGATTTTCAATGAAAAGCAGAAATGAATCTAAAATTTAAAAGTCAGATATTAGTGTATCTGATATGTGTATTCTAAAACGATCAAAAATTACTATGAATGAAGAAACTAAGCCCAAAACAAACAATGAACCCATTTGTATAAAAGTCATAAATCACTCCAAATAAAGGCTCTACTACTGCTCCAACCCCCAAATTAAAAATAAAGACTGAATGGGGACGATTTAGGAGGGGACAGCTCACCACATATCCGAAATAGCTTCTATGTTTTAATGTTGCTCCTTTCATTCGGTGGAAAATCTTTTTTTTTAAATTTAACGTCTGGTAGCTTTTCAAATCATCCACAGGCCTCACCAAGATATGATGTAGGGTACTGGTCCCATAAACCCCTGGTTTATTGCTGTTAAATTGTATTTATCAATAACTTTATATTGATTAACAGCATTAAAGTGTTTCTGCTTTAGAATTATAATGTTGGATTGTAATACAAATTGTGGACGAAAATGAACTATTTAGTCAAAATTTCCAAGGATAGTTGGGCATGAAAATGCACTCTTTGAAGCATCCCCCCATATACATAAATACAACAGGCCCTCCTTCATCATAGCTGATGTGCACTAACACCTTCTAGTGTATAATTTTATGATACATGAAGCAAATCAATATCATATATATAAAAATAAGTTGTCTGTCTGTCTGTGGATCAGGTGACGTCATGTTTCTGTGTTGACTGACGTCATGAAATTAGTTGTCGTCATTTTTGCTTTGACGGTGACGTCATTAATGGTATTTAAGACATGCGTTCACGGAAAAATGTTTAATTGTAAAATGACTGAAGAACCTACAATGGCAACAGCCGAGGAAGCTGCTCAAAGAGTCTATGCCAAAAAACTTGCTGCTGATAGAGAAAGTAAGAAAAGAAAGCGTGCCGAGGAATCACAAGAACAGCAAGAAAACAGGCTTGCAGCTGATAGAGAAAGTAAGAAAAGAAAGCGTGCCGAGGAATCACAAGAACAGCAAGAAAACAGGCTTGCGGCTAAAGAACGCAAAACCGCGCAGTTAGATGAAAATCCACCTGGAAAGCGAGAGTCAAAACATATCAAAACTGAAAATGATAGCGATGATGATTGGGTTTGGGATTTTGACTTGGATAAGGTCATCAATGCCTACCAGATTTAAGTTAAAAAACAAAGGTTCGGCGATATGTACTTCATAGTGACGCTGAAAAATAAAGAAGAAAAAAAAAACTGAAAAAATGTAAAAAACTAAAAAAAATAAAAAGAAAAAACACTCAAAGATAAATTACAGACCGGGACACAAATGACGACCGACACAGAGGGAATATAAATGACGACCAGGAACCTCAAAGAAAAATTACAGACTGAGACACCCGGACACAAATCACGACCGGGAATATAAATGACGACCGGGACGCAGGAAAACAACTACAACGGGGACGCCGGGGGCACAGGCGGGATATATAATTGACGACTGAGACACAGGGATTGTTTGAATAGAAATTACAGACCGGGACACAAATGACAACCGGGACACTGGGACACAGGGAATATAAATGACGACCGGGACACTCAAAGAGAAAATACAAACTGGGACATTAGGACACAAATGACGACCGGGACACAGGGAATATAAATGCTATTTATATGCACAGACAATGGGACAGCGAAGAATGTTGTATATTTGCATGTTTTACGTAGTTAAAAATATATATTTATATATATCTCTATTCACAGGTGGGACACAGCTACAATGGCGCGTAACGACTTACGTGCACGGGGGGGCTTGGGGGGCGCGAAGCGCCCCATCAACTAGGTGTTGGGGTGGCGCGAAGCGAGTTGTGTGTATGCATGTTTGTTTGTTTGTAAAAAGAGCGTTTGCATATGACGTCATTATTAGTACATAAGGCTTTGTATATACACAGACATATAAATATAAATGCAATTTATATGCACAGACAATGGGACAGCGAAGAATGTTGTATATTCGCATGTTTTACGTAGTTAAAAATATATATATTTATATCTATCTCTATTCACAGGTGGGACACAGGGACACAGCTACAATGGCGCGTAACGACTTACGCGCGCGGGGGGGCTTGGGGGGCGCGAAGCGCCCCACCAACTAGGTGTTGGGGTGGCGCGAAGCGCCACCCCAACAGCTAGTATATATATATACATATATATATATATATATATATATATATATATATATATATATATATATATATATATATATATATATATATATATATATATATATCAGAAAGATTTTTCTGTAATAAGAAGGGAGCCATCACCCCAAAGCACAATTATTTAGGCTTATTCTAACTGAAGGGAGATAAACGATTAATTCCTACCCCTTTCTATATTTGACCAAAGGCATATAGAGAATTAGACAATCTGGGCTTTGAAATACGGCTCTTTTGGACAACTGCCCCTCTGCAAGATGACCCACTACCCTTCCTTCGTTACAGCTGATGGGCTATAATGAAAATCACTATAAATAATTTTGGAGAAATAGAGGTGAATCTACTTAGTTAATTCAAGGATTGAGAGAAACATCCATATTGGATATTTGTCTTACATAGACAATATGACTCTTCAGTAAGAAATGCGCCACATTACTTCCTCTGAAACTGGAAAGCTCGATATATACTTTTTTATACTTTTAATAGAATGGCAATCTGAGAATTTTCAATCGATAGCACTTTGTTCTCTTAGGAGCAAAAATGATTGGTGCTACAAACTGCCACTTTTCTGCAGGACGATCTTTTTTGTCACCTTAAAAGGACCCTACCAACTTTAAGCTTTCATTCGAATGAGCTCTCTCCCAATATTCAAGGACCATTGGTTCGATAGGATCAATGGTCGATCTTTCGATACGATATGTGATACCTATGTAAAATCCTTGTTCTTTCTAATTAATGAGAATGAGCAACTTAAAAAAATTTTCAGAATACAGGCATTCAGAACGGGTTAGATCACAACTAAAATCCCCTTTGATAACACATCAGCAACTCTAGAAGAGGAAGCTTCTCACAAACCCTGCCATTTATGTTCCAGGATACAATTGAAATGCTACGATTAATGTTCATTTCTTGCAGAGGCAGCTACACTGTTATGGGTTTTCTCAGACAACAATTTCCTATTTTCAGGGCAGCAAAGCGAATAGCAGTTATGCCTATTCGACTTACAAGAGACACAGCTAAGGTCCATTTTGCACAGAGAATCACATGAGCTCATTTGCCATAACTGAGCACAGAGAGAACAATTCATTGCGTTCATATGGTTTTTGGCCAGGGGGCCATCAGCTTTGTGACACCTGAAACATCTCCTGGGAAGGAACAGAAAAGGCTCAACTCTGTGCACTTTGTATCCTATTTTTTATGGGTTTGCAATTGCATAATCCAGGTCTGTTTGATCATGGAAGAATACCTTGAAAGTCCATGAGTCACCAGATTTTTCTGCCTTGCTACACTTGAAAGAGCACTGATCATTATGAAATTCAGGTGGGATGTGCTTGATACTCCCAATACATTGTTTTGAATTAATACTCACAGCTGCTTCTTGATTGGATACCTGGACTGATCTCGCTATCTTTTCAGCTAAGGGCTTGTTGTTTATGAGTACCTTAAAATCGGATCTATTTTGTCTGACCTTGATTGTTTTCTTATCCTGAGTTGCACCATATACGGAGTCAATCCTGTTTTTACTTGCTTCTGCTGTAGATAATGACTTAGTCAGATTTTTTTTTTACCACTCCTGAGTCAAGAAGAGGAGGCTTGCCTCTGGGTTCTTTGCTAGACTCCTCATGAATGCCAAGTACAGGCACTTGGTTAAACTTATCCAGGGTCTTATCAACTTTCTTGCGCATTTCTTGAATTTTTGATACTACATACATTTTGGTTAATTCTGAGGGAGGTGGAACCTCTTGAGGATCATAAATCACAGATGTCGGCAAGGCTTTTTGGTCCTTTGCACATCTTGTCAACATTTTTCCTATGTCAATAATTATCCTCCTCTTTTTCATGATGAACACATATTTCATCATATTCGGATTCATCATACAACACTTTTTTGTTTCCAAAATCACATCTTTTTCAAAGAACATAACACATGATTTGATTAGCGAGTCAGATTGTACCCCAGTATAATTCAGCACCCAATCAAACTGAGGGAACATCCATTTCCAATCCCAACTCAATATCATAAGAACCAGATACCAATAAGCAAGGGAAGCGTAGTTTCCTGATACCTGATCCCAGCAGGGAGGTACTAAGGAGGTACAGTTTAAAGGTACCATTCCTGGCAGGTATGACAGCCCTTGTGAAAAAAAATCCCCTCTTCTGCTTGGTTTTCTGCTTGGACAGGTGTGATCTCTTTGAAATCTGAAATAATATATATATATATAGTATATATATATATATATACTAGCTGTTGGGGTGGCGCTTCGCGCCACCCCAACAGCGGTTTTGCGTTCTTTAGCCGCAAGCCTGTTTTCTTGCTGTTCTTGTGATTCCTCGGAACGCTTTCTTTTCTTACTTTCTCTATCAGCAGCAATGTTTTTTGGCATAAACTCTTTGAGCAGCTTCCTGGGCTGTTGCCATTGTAGGTTCTTCAGTCATTTTACAATTAAACATTTTTCCGTGAGCAAATGTCTTAAATACCGTTAATGACGTCACCGTCAAAGCAAAAATGACGACAACTAATTTCATGACGTCAGTCAACACAGAAACATGACGTCACCTGATCCACAGACAGACAGACAACTTATTTTTATATAGATATATATATATATATATATATATATATATATATATATATATATATATATATATATATATATATATATACTAGCTGTTGGGGTGGCGCTAGCGCCACCCCAACACCTAGTTGGTGGGGCGCTTCGCACCCCCCCAAGCCCCCCCGCGCGCGTAAGTCGTTACGCGCCATATTAGTTAAGCGCCATTGTAGTTGTGTCCCTGTGTCCCACCTGTGAATAGAGATAGATATAAATATATGTTTTTAACTACATAAAACATGCGAATATACAACATTCTTCGCTGTCCCATTGTCTGTGCATATAAATAGATTGTCAAGTTTACTGACTCTTGAACATGCAACATATAATTGTCCATGGGAAAAACAATCCGTATTCAGATCTATACCTCATTATTCTAATGATGTGTCCCTGTGTCCCGGTCGTCATTTATATTCCCTGTGTCCCGGTCGTCATTTGTGTCCCGGTGTCCCAGTTTGTGATTTCTCTTTGAGTGTCCCGGTCGTCATTTATATTCCCTGTGTCCCGGTCGTCATTTGTGTCCCGGTCTATAATTTCTATTCAAACAATCCCTGTGTCCCGGTCGTCATTTATATATCCCGCCTGTGCCCCCGGCGTCCCCGTTGTAGTTGTGAATGACGTCACCGTCAAAGCAAAAATGACAAAAACTAATTTCATGACGTCAGTCAACACAAAAACATGACGTCACCTGATCCACAGACAGACAGACAACTTATTTTTATATATATACTAGCTGTTGGGGTGGCGCTTCGCGCCACCCCAACACCTAGTTGGTGGGGGCGCTTCGCGCCCCCCCAAGCCCCCCCGCGCGCGTAAGTCGTTACGCGCCATAATAGTTACGCGCCATTGTAGTTGTGTCCCTATGTCCCACCTGTGAATATAGATATATATATATATATATATATATATATATATATATATATATATATATATATATATATGGTTTTAACTACGTAAAACTTGCGAATATACAACATTCTTTGCTGTCCCATTGTCTTTGCATATAAATAGATTGTCAGGTTTACCGACTCTTGAACATGCAACATATAATGGTCCATGGGAAAACAATCTGTATTCAGATCTATACCTCATGATTCTAATGATTGCCCTTGAGCTTTGTTGATGGTGATTGCTAATCGACCATTCCCTGTCCCGGTGTCCCGGTCGTCATTTACATCCCCCTGTTTCCCCCGGTGTCCCCGTTGTAGTTGTGTCCCTGTGTCCCGGTCGTCATTTATATTCCCTGTGTCCCGGTCGTCATTTGTATCCCGGTGTCCCGGTCTGTATATACATTCGTTTTTTAGTTTTGTTTTTCTCCTTTATTTTTTTCCTTTTTTTTTCTTTTTTAGCTTATTTAGATTTTTAGATTTTTTAGTTTTTTTATTAGTTTTTAGTTTTTTTTTCTTTTTAGTTTTTTTGTCCCGGTCGTCATTTATATCCCCCTGTTTCCCCCGGTGTCCCCGTTGTAGTTGTGTCCCTGTGTCCCGGTCGTCATTTATATTCCCTGTGTCCCGGTCGTCATTTGTATCCCGGTGTACCGGTCTGTATATACATTCGTTTTTTAGTTTTGTTTTTCTCCTTTATTTTTTTCCTTTTTTTTTCTTTTCTAGTTTATTTAGATTTTTAGATTTTTTAGTTTTTTATTAGTTTTTAGTTTTTTTTTTCTTTTTAGTTTTTTTGTAGTTTTTACCTTCTTTTTAGTTTTGTTAATTTTTTTTTTACTTATGTCCTGGTCGTCATTTATACTCCCTGTGTCCCGGTGCTTTGTTGATTGCTAATCGAACATTCCTTTTGTCCTGGTCGCTTTCTCTTTGAGTGTCGTCATTTATTTTTTTCTTTTTTAGTTCTTTTAGTTTTTACCTTTTTTAGTTTTTTTTAGTTTTTTAGATGAAAATTTTTTTTAGTTTTTTCCTTTTTTTCTTTTTAGTTTTTTATTGGTTTTTACCTTTATGTTAGCTTATTTTTCAGTTTTTTCCTTTTTTTAGTTTTTTTTTATTTTTTATTTTTTTTAGTTTTTTACCTTTTTTTAGTTTTTTTAGTTTTTTTAGTTTTTTAGCTTTTTTACTTTTTTTATTAGTTTTTAGTTTTTTTGTAGTTTTTGCCTTTTTTTTAGTTTTTTCAGTTTTTTTTTTAGTTTTTTATTGGTTTTTACCTTTATTTTAGCTTATTTTTCAGTTTTTTCCTTTTTTTTTAGTTTTTTTTAGTTTTTAGTTTTTTTTAGTTTTTTACCTTTTTTTAGTTTTTTTAGTTTTTTTAGTTTTTTTATTTTTTTTATTAGTTTTTAGTTTTTTTTGTAGTTTTTGCCTTTTTTAGTTTTTTCAGTTTTGACGTCACCTGATCCAGTTTTTTCAGGTGACGTCACCTGATCCATCCACAGACAGACAACTTATTTTTATATATATAGATAGATAGATATATATATATCATTATATTTATGACCCATCACAAGAAACTGGGTAGAAAGCCCAGAAAAAGACAGCGTAAGAATCAAGAAAAACAAAAAAGAGACAATAGAAATAAAAACACACTTTGACAACTACAAAGAATGGACAAACAGAAATGACCAAAGATGGGAAGACTTCTGGCATTCAGTAAAGAAATCACAGATATGTTCCTCAATAGCCCCAGCTGGGTTTACCAATTGATACTTTCTTTGCAGAAAAGAGGTGCTTGTCCAAGTTGGAAGCTCCATTAAATACTATGCAAGTTTAAAATAAAGGTGATGAATTTGCTTTCTCTTACCACAACTAAGAAAAGACCAAACAGGAGCAGGTGCAAGTAAGTGAGGAACTGTTAGGCTATTATATAACTGAGGAAAGTGAACTCTAGTCAGATATGGAGCGTTTGAAACCAGGGAGGCATACACCCCCTGAATCCTACTCGCATAATTTTTAATTTTCAGGTTTACAGTTTCTTTCAAGTTTGCTCCAATAGACATACCCAGGTAAGTAAGGCTGCTAGCAAAAGGAACCTCAGAGCAAGATATACTCATCAAATTTCTATTTCATTCATAGTTGAATGGTTGAACAACTGTTTTATCAGTATTAAAGCTCAAACCAATGTGTTCATACTATTCTTGGTGAAACTCAAAAGTACAAAACTCAAAAGATTATTATATATACATCTAAAATCCGTTTAATGTTCGTCAGTTTTCCAGTTTCCAAAGTCTCTGTATATTTCATACAGTACTTTTATCTTAAATTTCTCCAAGATACATAAATATATATATATATATATATATATATATATATATATATATATATATATATATATATATATATATATATATATATATATATATATATATATATATATATATATATATATATTTATACATGTTGGCCAACAATGACTATCTTTGGCAATCTGCCCAGGCTATCTCAACTTTTCTCTCTTGGGTACCCAACACAATCTGCACACAATTTCTCTGGAAAACATCTAGCAAATCCTCCTCTGTCTTTTGGAGCACACACTCTCCAGGACCATACTTGACCACTGCCATCACTATAGTTTTCAATATTCTGATCTTGGTTTGGAGACTTATCTCCCTATCATTCTAAACGTTTTTGACCATGGGAACACAATGGGCCTTCTCTATTCTACTTTTAACATCTTCACCACACCCGCTATCTTTACCAAAAATACTACCTAGGCAGTGTTGAGAAATACTTAAGTAAAAGTACTTAAGTAATTACTTAAGTAAAAAATTTGAGTACTTGTACTCTACTTAAGTAAAAAACTTCTAAAGTACTTAATACTTATACTTAAGTACAAAATTGAAGTACTCAAGGGTACTTAAGCACTCAAGTACTTTCTTCATGATGCAGAAAAATTATACCGGCATGATGCAGGGCAATGTGACAAAATGAACTGCCTATATATTAGTGGATGAATGGATTTTAGTCTTTGGGAAAAGCGGTCCCAAAATTTCAAAAAAAGGATGCTATCATGGCGGAAGTACCATATATATTAAACAGAAAGTTTTTTGTGATAAATGGAAAAATCACCATTTATGGGAATTTTCGCCCCATCCTTCCCATTATGGGGAAGGATGATGCAGTATCTGCCACATGCAAAAAACTGCCAAAACAAAATTCTGAAGAGTCATGTGGATACAACAACAAATTTTCACAAACATCTCAAGGTGAGTTTGCCCATCCTTCTGTTTACCAGGAGTTTACTGAGCTCAACAAGAACAGTAAGAACAAAAGGAAATCAAGTAGCAAAGAGGCTAGCGAACTTTTAGGCTTACTTTTGGGGTCATCTGAAGCTGAAGATAATGAAGATAATACTGGCCCTGATTATAGCTCGCCTTCTAAAAAGTTAATGGAGATTTCTTTGCTGCAAGACTGTTGAAACTAACACAGTTAAAAGTGAATTCTTTGGTACTGGACTATATTGTGACCCCATATGATATGTGACCCCTGTACACTGTTGAGAAGCCGTCGTTCAAAAATTTGATAACAGATCTTGCACTTTATGCAAAAGTTTCAGGAAGAAAACCTTTAGCTGAGCAAATTGAAGCTAAGTTTGTTGAAGTACAGAAAGATACGGTTCATGATTTTGAACTCAAAAACTACATTTTGTTGACAACAGACATTTGGTCTACCAACAACAAAAGCTACTTGGGAATGACTGCACACTTTCTCAATGAGGATTTGAAATGGAAATCTTGTGCCCTTGCTTGTTCCTGGTTCAAGGGCTCACACACTTAATTAAAAAATGAATGGTGTATTTGCCAGGTGCAAAATTGCAGCCGATAAAAAGGTATGAGGGATTTGGACCAATAATGCCTCTAACCTTAGTAAGGCATTCAGAGAATACCCGATGATTTCCGATGAAGATGTTCAAGTCAGTGATGAAGAAAATGAAGATGAAGCAGGCCAGAATGGCTCATTCTCTTTTACAAACGTTGGAAAGATATTCGATTCTCATGATAACCCTGAGTATTTCTAGCTTCCCCCACACTTCAGGTGTCAGCCACACACTTAACCAGCTTGCATTCACTGATGCTGATCAAGTCCTCTGTGATATTGATGTTGCGTATAAGAGGCAGTACCATACCGCTTTTTCAAAGTGTATTGCTCTCTGAGATGCCGCGAATAAGATTTCAAAAGCTGCTGAGGCTGTGAAAGAGGTATATGACAACAAACAGCTTATAAGACCTATGGTAGCCAAGTGGTAACATTTGATGGATTGTCACAAAACTGGAAAGTTTGCTGGCGTATGTGATGCTTTGCATCTTCTCATGATGAGGAAATTCTTGAAGAATACATGAAAATTATGGAGCCAGTAGCAGTGGTATTGGACATTCTTCAGGGGAAGGAAAAATGCTACTTCGGTTCTATTTATCCTACAATCATAATGCTTGAAAGTAAGCTCAAAAAGCTGAAATATTTAGCGAAAGTCAACCAGCCTTTGGTACATGCTTTACTTGTGGGTCTTGAAAAAAGATTCCCCACAATCCTGGACGAGAGAGTTCTAGATGCAAGAGACTATGTTATTGCCATGGCAAGTCATCCTTTCTTCAAATGGAAGTGGTTTCCTGATAACCAGAAGGATGTACCAGTTCAACTCTTGTTTGACAAAGTGAAAAACGTCAAAGATTTCAGAATTACTTACAAGGCTTATAAAGGTAGCCTTTTGTCTGGAGAAGAGTACTTTGATCTTAGTGGTGAAGAAACTACTTGTGATAATTCTAGCAACCGTGAAATCAGTTCTGTGAAGGTGGAGGTTTTGTCATATATGAATGAGAGGCGACATGAAATGTATGTGCTCAAGTATACCCAAGGATAATGAAAGTTTTCAAGAAGTACAACTGTATTATTCCTTCACCTGCACCAGCAGAACAACTTTTTTGTTAGGTGGTGGAATCTTGAAAAAGAAACATGCTTGGAGATGCTATGTTTGAAAAGCTTCTTCTGTTAAGGAACAATTAAGAGATTACGCTAAGTTATGATGAAGCCATAATTAATGTTTTTTGCAAAAATCTTTTTTTTATATCTTAACTGCAGTAAAATTTGATTTTTTGTGAAATCAGTTGATTTTTTTTATGAAAACTGTCGGTTTTTCTGAAAAGCGGTCAATTTTTTGTCAGAATCTTGCTTATCTTGTCGACTTGGAAAGGAAACGAATATTAAAGAAGTGTTGTGCATGTTATTTACTGTAGATAAAAAATTAGTACTTAAATACTGAAGCAAAATTGAAATACTTGACTATTTAAGTACTGAAGTACTTTTTCAAAAGTACTTATTACTTAAGTATATTTTTAGAGAAGTACTTGATACTTGTACTTCAGTAAAAATTTCTCTGAGTACTTGGTACTTGTAATTAAGTAAAAAAAAGGAGTACTTGGCACAACACTGTACCTAGGTAGGAAAAGCTGTCTACTTGACCAATCTTATTGCTGTCCAACATCACTTATTCATCTTTACTTATTCCTAGTCTTAGCAACTTAGTCTTCTTAGCATTAATTTTCAAACCTATTCTAGCAATGTGAACTCTCAAAAAATTCATTTATTTTTCTAACATATTTGTCTTGGATGCTTAAATCATCAGTAAAATTTAAACCTAGGACAGTTTATGTCGCCAATTATTTCTGTGTTCTCCCATTGCCTTTGCTATACTTCATAGGATGAAGTGGATTGAAATATTCCATATAAATAGAGATAAGGTCCAACACTGCTTAACTCCTGATTTAATTATTTTAAATAAGACTTTTTGTTATCTACAAAAGCATGTAGATGCAGCAGTTTCCTTTAAAATGAGCCATTAAGCAGCTCTCTATGGTATTCCAGTCATCAACTAGCTGATGAGAAAGAAAAATGGAATAAAAGATGCTTCTCTTGCACAATTACAAGGTTACAGCAACTTTCTTTCTTTTTCAAGCCAATGAACTTCACTTGTTGTTCAAGCCAAGGGGCTGTAAGAACCATCAATAGGGTTTTTGGCCAAGGCAATTTCAATGGTATACTTTTGTTTTGATCCAATGCTTCTCTTTGGGTCTTAAGGCTATTTTGGGTTATTATGGGCTGTGGAGCTACCATTGCAACCACAATGTGAAGGTATTGTTAAACTAGACCTTTGTTGATGAGAACCAAACCCAGGTATATAATTTTTATTATAAAATTCTTGAATACAAGACAGCTTAGAAACCGTTTTATGTGATCTCTAGCCTTGTTGCTTTTAGCAGCTTTATTATCTATTCTAAATCTGTTTTTCACATTTTCAACCATTCTTTGCCTGTTTTTAATGTAATTGATATAACTCATTCTTTATATAGCATTACTGCAGCCATGAGTGACAAAACTAGGTTTTCACAAAGATGATTATAAACAGGAAAAGCCTTTGGCCTTTTCTTAATTGGAATAGTAAAAATCAAATCACAGGGAATCAAGAAGCAACGTTAGTCAAATATGGCACCATATACCAAAGGAAGCAACTTTTCAAAAGATATTGTGTTACATTATCTTGACAGAAGTTAAGTGTGTGTTACATCAGCATGCATATAATTTTTTATTTTAACTCTTTGCCTACTATGGGTTACAGTTTGTTCTTTATAAGATATCGACCTGAAATTCAATCCTGCTTTGTCAGAGGAGAGTCCAATAGTGATGTTTAGCATTATATGTAGTAATGTTAAAGAAGTGTACAAAAATATAAAAAACAAGTTTAATGAGCAGTAAAAAAAAGAATGATTTGAAATAATAAATAAATCCTCTTGACTAATTTGGCTTGATGTATGAGCATACGTAAGACTAAGAAAACTATGGTTAGGAGTGTTAAAGGAGTGTATGAAAAAAAAAAAAAAGTTAAAAAGTAGTAAAAAAAAAAATTGCTTGAAATTCATAAAATAAATCTTTTAGAGTTGGAACATAGGAAATATTATGATTTAAAACAGAGACATCTGAGCAAAGGATTTACTAATTGGAAGTAAAATATAAAAAGTAATAGTAAAATGAAGTTGGGATGTCTTTCAATACATAACTCTTAACTGGACATCTAGTTAATTATCATATTTTTAATAGACTAGACTGTTTTGAGTGTAAATGTTTTATATTTATTATTGCTTGATTTAATAATTATTACTTGTGATTAAGCATTTATATTACAGGAAAAAGTATAAATTTACAGTAGAATTCAAGACAAGCTACTTTCTTGATATCTTGGAAAAGGGTTGGGTTAGAAAAATAAATTTTTCAGGAATGGCCTTTAAAAATCTTTGAGTGATAAAAGTTAAACCATACAAAATAGATCTTCTACTTAAGTAATGAAGAACAAAAAAAATATTTTCAAATCTCACAATAGCTTGATTCTAATTTATGAGGTTTCAAAGATCTGCAAATAGCCTACATTTCTTATATTTAGAAAAAAACTATTGATATGGCTTAAAATTCTCCTCAAATAACAGGAACTGCATTTTTCAAAACTAAAACTAGGGAAAAAGAAACTTAAAATTAAGGTTTTGTCAAAATTAAAATAGGTATACAGATTTGTCAAATAGACAAATTTCTAAGGCTTAGAAATCAGAAGAGGATCAACACAGTAGCTTGACAATACCTTCATGGTGTATATTTTGGCCTAGGATTCATTAGCCTACTAAAAGTTTCATTGGTTTAACCTAACCCCTTCCTAAGATAGCCAAAAGTCACTTGTCAAGAATATTACCAATTTTATTCTTAGCTTATATACTACATGCCTAGTTGGAGAGGCTAAGATGTGTGTTAGGATTTATTTTAGGATAACTAGATATGAAGATATTTTTTATTTTTTAGGGTTTTATTTATCTCTCTAGTTTGCCAATTCCTGCTTTCCTTGGAATCATTATTTCTGATAGAGAATCAGTTAGATAATTTGTGACTAAAGCTAAATCAGACATTATTTTCATATTTCTATAAAATAGATTTTATAGATAGAGAATCAAAATGTAGATGTTTTTTTCTATTTAGTTTCTGTCTTATGATTAACCTGTGTAAAGGATATCCAGCATGCCTATAGGCATGTTGGGACACTTTTTCAGGAATAAATTTAAAAACTAAAGTTTGTCCTGGGAAGGTTTTTCGAAGCATCTATCTCTCCTTCTTCTCTCTCTAGAGGGCCCTTTATAAATCCTTGAATTATAAATATGAAACCTTGAAAATAGATCTATTTAAGTATGTAATAATGCACAAAGAAAAGTATTTTTAAATCTCACAGCAGTTCAATTCTAATTCATGAGGTTTCAAAAATCTCCAAATAGCCTACATTTCTTTTATTTAGAAAAAACTATTGATATGGCTTAACATTCTACTCAATTAGCAGGAATTGCATTTTCAAAACTAAAACTAGAGAAAAAGAAACTGAAAATTACAACTTGGATTCATTAGCCTACTGAAAATTTCATGGTCTAACCTAACCCATTCCCAAGACAGCCAAAAGTTTCTATTCAGTTTAGAGCACTTAAGAAATGCTAATTCTAGAAGCACATTTATATCTGGTTGACCCTCCTTCTCCATTGGGCACACTAAAAATGCATAAAATGGGCTTGCTTACAGGTAACATTACCTATAGAGCAAAGCATATTAGTCCATGAGCCCTGCAGGCAGCAGAGTGAGGCCTGTATTCTATATTTATTTAATATACCTTGTTTGAGGTTTTTTTTGTTCTATCACTCTTTTTTTAATTTTATCACTCTTTGTTGAATAAATATAGAATACAGACCTCACCCTGCTGCCTAAAGTGCTCATGGACTAATATGTTTTGCTCTATAGGTAATGTTACCTGTAAGCAGATTACTTTAAGCATTTTTAGTCTCATTGGAGGGGGATTTTAGAAAGCTAAAAAATGGATGTGCTTCTCTAATAATGACAAAGAAACAATATGCAATCATCAGAATTTTGCTATATGCAGTAATACACACTTTAGACAGCTTGTGATGAAACTAAACATTTACCTTATTATTTTGGTAAATGTTATTATTATTATTTTGGTAAATTAGAATGAAGTACAACAAGATTGTTTTCAGCTTCACAACTTTGCTCAATCCCAATTTAGCCATTAGGCTTTAAAGATATGCAAATACATTTCCTAAATTTTGAAAAAAAAACATTGATATGGCTCAGAATTCTAGCCTACTCAAATAACAGGAATTGCATTTTCAGACCTAAGGGCAGAGAAAAAGCAACTGGTAACTGAAAAATAAGGTAAACTGCTGTTTGTCAAAATTTCAATAGCCTAGCTATAGAACTGTCATGTAGGCAAATTTCAGGGCCCTCTTTAAGGGGAAGGAGTGGAGGTAGGTACTTTAAAATAACTTCCCAGGATATACTTTAGCCTATAGACCATTCCTGAAAGTTTCATTTTCCTAACCTAACCCCTAGGCTAGAGCATAATTGGACATTAGCCTATTCTCATATTTCTATAGAATGGATTTTTTAGATAGAGAATCAAAAGATACATCTTTTTATATTTAGTTTCTGTCTTATGAGTGGCCTGTGTAAAGGATATCCAACACACCTACGGGCCCTAGTCTAACCTATGGTTTATCAGGGGGTAACTGATGATGTAACTGTGGGCCTCGGCTATTCTAGCCAAGACCTCTCTAAAGACCAATATGCTAGAATTTCATAGCCCATATTTTCAGCAGATACAAATTACATACCATGATCAACAGCGCTGAAATAAAGACATACTATAAAGATAATAGTTTCAACTTTCAACATTTTTGGATGTTTAAATTTGTTGGATATTCAATGATTATGGTGATAAATACACACGGAAAATAGAGAACAGATTTTGCGGAATTTTAGATGGCGATATAACGCGGCGTACATCATACACGTTTAGTTTGTGGTTAGGACACATAGCCAACATTTAGGATAAGTTTGGTCTACAGAGTATTCTTTTTCATTAGATTGCAAATGCAAAGGTATTGCGAGTCTAAGCGGCTCGACATTTTTAGCTTATTAAACACCACCAACAAATTTTTAGTGAAGATGTGGGCAGGGGTGTCAGGCACTAGGGTACGTCCCCAAAACGTTTTCAGTCGGTCCGTAAAAAAAAAATTCCCGTCATTTTAAATCGTAATTTCTTGGGAAAAGTAAGGTATAATGTATGTTGGTAATTCTAGTTTGTCAAGCCCCCAAAAATGGCCATGTTTTTCCTGATCGGCTTGAAACATATTGTTAAAATGAAATAAATATTCAAATGCGCAGAAATTTCTAACAATACAGTGCACTTTGGAAAGATAGAAAAAATTATAAAAGTAATAAAAGAATTCTGAATATTTTGGCTTTATATCCAGTATCTTATTTATAAACGAAAGTAAAAGAAAGAGAAAAAATACAGTAACTAGATTAAACAAATCAACTTAAAAGGGCGTATCTTGGGTATCCCAGGAACGGCTAAAGATATAAAACTGAATCTTTCAGGGAATATTTAGGGTGATATCGAACTAAACAAAAAGATCTCCTGCGTATCCAGGTTGTCAAGAGGGAGCAACCGCGATATATTTGAAACAACTTAAGGGTATTAAGTATAAACTTCCGGGGAGTTTTAAGAGGGAGTGTTGAACTAAATCAAAAGATATTAAGCGTATTCAGGTTGTCAAAAGGGCAGTTCTGCAATATATCAGGAACAGCTAAGGGCATTGAGTTGAAGCTTTCAGGACATGCTGAGTTAAATCAAGGGACACTATGCGCACCAAGGCTGTTTAAAGGCATATCTCCAGTATCTTAGGAACAGCTAAGGGTAGTAAATTGAAATTTTCAGAGAATATTGAGGGAGGTGTTGAAATACAACAAAAGACACAATGTGACCCCTGGATGTTAAAAGGTCATATATGTTATGTCTCATGAACAGCTAAGGGCATTAAATTAAAACTTTCAGAAAATGTTGAGAGGATGCTGAATTAAATCAAAATACTTTAAGCGCATCAAGGTTGTCAAAATGACATAATTGCATTTTCTAAGGAACGGCTTAGGGCATTCAATTGAAACTTCCAGAGGAAGTCGAATCTGGTTTGAGTCAAATCAAAATTTCCCCCTTGCATCCAGGTTGTCAAAAATTACTGAAAAACTACAACAAACGAATCTGGATTGACAGTTTAATGTACACTGATATTCATTTTTGAAGTCTTAATAATTTTGTATTTTTCAAGGTTATACAAGATAAAATGCTTAAAATGTATTTTGTTTTCAGTAAAGTGCAAATTATGTTCTGGACGTTAGCCTAACTTTTTCTTGTTGTAGTTTCTGCTCGTCTTGAATTTGACCAAGTTACTTATTGCAGTTTCTGTTTGTTTCGGGTTTTATTTATCTAAAGATAATGGCTTATAGTAGTTTGACGCTTGAAAAAATTATTAGACTTAATCTCTGCTCACACTTTTCTTCGAAAAACTTCTTTTGTAGAAAAAGCTTTTTAAAATTTTTAAATCTTTTGGTTTTCTCTATAAAAATCAAAATTTTGGCTTGCTATTTGTATGTTGGACCAAATTTTGCAACAATTTTTAATAATAGTTGTACTATAGTGCTTTGGATTGATGGGTACTTTGATATTATTCGAATATATGGGTTGAAAATCTAAATACTCTTTGGGGTCCTCTAGGGCCGATGGGCCGATAATCCCCGTCATATTACAACTTTGAATGTAGACAAACATGAATCAACTTTCCCTCTCAAGGCTGTATCCAGGATTGTGGGGATAGGGGTTTCACCGAACTCCCCCCAAAATGTTGGTGCGACTCGTAAAAACGTAACGAAAATGAATGTAAACCAATTTTTTATGCTTTTTTTAGTTTTTTTTTTGTATAGCCCCCTCCAAAAATTTTGTCACCGGGAGCCTTATTTTTTTTTACCCTTTTAGTACTGTAGCTAATTCTTCCTCACTAAACAAATCTTCCTTCATATCCAAGGTATCACAAACTTTTTCATTTTCATCTATATCTTTTCCTGCAGCTGTATCTCGGCTTAGTGCATTCTCAAAATGTTCCACCCATGTTTCTTTAACTTTTTCCTTATCACTAATTGTGGCCCCATTTCTATCTTTAACTGGGACTAGTCTGGATTCACTACTCCCTTTCAATTCATTAACATGCCAGCATAACATTTTACTACTATGCCGTCTAGCCGCATCTTCCAAATCCTCATCAATTTTATCCATGGCCTCCACTTCACATCTCCTCACTCAATATACATCCCATCATCCCCTGAAGGTTTCGCAAAAAGCTCTCCTATCCTTTAAATCTTTCCTTGCGACATTCTCCCACCCCTTTTGTGGGTGGCCTGCTTTTTGTTTGGCTTAGAAGCAGTAGTGTTCAAAGTACAAGCATTTTTTTTTTTTTACAAATCAATTATCCACGGTTTTTTTTAATTGTATCTACAATGTAGTTAAATACATTTATTCTAAACACATCTTCAGGAGATAATTGAATTCGTATCACTTATTTCGCCTGCCTTCTTTTTACTGTCCTTACTTGTTTTTTCCTAAAATCCATTTTACTGGGCATATCCTTAGTTACGTATTTCTCAGAAGAGGCTTCAATTTTTTCTATTACTATCAAGGCAAGTGTTTCTTTGAATTCATTTCGCAGAGATTTCAGTCTTGGAACATGACCTGAGAATAGTCTGCATTTTTAGCTTTGAGGTTGTCACACAAAAGGGAATGTAATCTTAAAGATCTGGAGACAAATCATACCCCAAGACTCAAACACTTGGAAAACTACAGGTCTTCTCGTTCAACTGTGAGTCCAGGGGACTTGCCGGTCATGCGTCAATCCTAAAACACGGTAGTCTGCCTTAGACTCTAAGTAGACAAGCCTATTATGCTTAGGTAACTTGTTCCCCTGCGAGTCCAAGCAAATTCAATCCCCCTTTTACATACAATTCCAGTCGACATTATTTGTCATGAGTTCCCCCTGGAATCTCGATCATCCCTTAGTTCCATGGCTATCTACCTTAGTTCTGCCCTTGGATGGTTGGATGTATGATAGACTATCTATCGACAAGTGAAAATGACATCATTTTTGTACAATGCTGACAAAGAATTATGCTAGCTTTGCCTCTCACTCAGACCATCCGTTATGGCTTTTTCTCCAATTAGTCATGGCTTGATGGCAACTTGATTTGAATTCAAAAGAGACCGAGTCCTTTGATTTTTGAATTAAAACCACGTTGCCATTAAGCCATGGCTAATTAGAGAAAAAGCAATGACAGATAGCCTGACTGAGAGGCAAAGCTGGCATAAGCCTTTTCCAGGATTGTATAAAAATGATGAAGCATGTCTCATGACTTAGTTTCTGGCGTACTACTGTGTTTTAAGATTGACACATGACGAAAAAGTCTCCTGAACTCGAAGGCAAACGAGGAGACCTATAGTTTACCTAGTGTTTTGGTAAGTGACACGGGTAAACGGTGGGAGTAGCTATGACTCTCTTATTGGATAAATACTTGTGATTTAGCTTTTGGAGAGGCAAGTCCACCTAGAGTCTCAGGCAGGTTGACCAAGTCTTATTAATTGTAGTTTTGAAAAAAAAACTCTTTCACAAGTGACTTGCGTTAATGATATTACTACTAACTAGTACTACTAACAACTCACTGTAGTACTTAGTATCCTGAGGCAAACACAGCTACACACGCTCATCCTCCATCACAGTCTATTTAAGGCCTCCCTATTTACATTTTCGCAAGTAGTTTTTGGAGAGGCAAGACCACCTAGAGTCTCAGGCAGATTGACCAAGTCTTATTAATTGTAGTTTTGAAAAAAAAAACTCTTTCACAAGTGACTTGCGTTAATGATATTACTACTAACTAGTGCTACTAACAACTCACTGTAGCACTTAGTATCCTGAGGCAAACACAGCTACACACGCTCCTCCTCCATCACAGTCTATTTAAGGCTTCCCTATTTACATTTTCACAAGTAGTTCCCATTTCCCTTTGATTTTCCCTTTCAACATCCTCTAACCTCATTCGGGGAAAACCTACTTTTGTTTGGCCCTAAAAGGCTGGCTGACAAGAAAAAATATTTAGAAATTTTGTAATGTTCTGTGCACTACGGACTGTACATGTTTTAGTCGAGAATCACTTGAAATGCACATTTTACGCATGTAGCGCATTTTCTCTTCCATTTGTCTGTTTCCGTTTTACAATCAGACTTTTCATCTTTATTTCGTTCAATTTCCTTGTCTTCCCTGTACTCACAAGATACAAATCCTCAAACACGTGAGTGGCATCGTCTTGGTGTATATATTTCCTGCTTACCCTGGGTCAAACAAACAACGGGTATCAATTCTTCTATAAGTTTAACTTTATCAGCAGTAGCAATCAATGTTCAAATTTTGCATTACGTATTTGTTGGAAATCTGTCTTTGAATTCAGTAAAATTTCCAGGTTCGAAAAACGCCATGTCAAAGTACAAGCATTTTACCTAATAAATCAATTTTCCATCCTTCGTGTAATTGTATCTTCAATAGAGTTAAATACATTTTTTTTATTTGCCAAATATTCGACTTTTGCCTAGGACCACTTAAAGGAGCCTACTTCCGAGTATATTAGTAATCAAGGGCTCGATATGATTATGAAAACTTTTCAGATTACCTGTAAACATTTGTTTTAAAGCTGTCACATCTATGAGTTCTGGCTTCCCTGGACTTATTTGATGAAATGCAAACAATAAGTCAAATACTTAACAATAAGTTAAGTCAAATACTTAACAATATTTAACAAACAATAAGTCAAATATTGATCTCCAAATTGTTTCCGCACAGTTCTAGTCAAACTTTAAGAACGCAAGTTCTAGTCAAACTTTAACATAAAAAATTGGGGTTGAGAATTTAGCAGCTCTTACATTGGATAGTCTATTCTCTTTCAGTTTTTAATATCGCTCTTTGCTTTTATTTGAAAGAAAAAATGAAACCACACAGCAATATATGTATTTAAAGTATGCATACTGTACATATCAGCAATCAAATGTGTGACTAACACACAATATAAATTGATTGATCTCAAATCAAGTTAACCTCTAGATTGCTCTTAATCCAACCCCAAAGACTAAAAAGCTAATTAATTTAGACGTAGATTCAAGGTTTGGGAGAAGATTTAGAGAGGGGGCGGGGGGAGTTAAATTTCAATTATTTTTTTTTCTTGTTAGATTCATAGATTCGAGCTAGAATTTTTATTACTTTTTTTTCTCAAAAGATTCGTCTGGTGCATCCAAGCTAGGTAAGTGCCCCCCCCCCAACTCTGAATCTACCATTGTGACTGATTTTATATAAAAATTTAAAAATAAAATACCATATAAGATTTTATTAAATTCTAACGACAGTAAGAAAACTTTTCGTTTGAAAAAAGACAATTACATTTACAACTTAATGTACAAAAATTTACAAAAAAATAATGATAACATTAAAAACAGACTTGGCGTTTTAGAAAAACATGGCACACAAGTGGCAAAAATGTACATTTTGATTTTTCAACACAAAGAAGAACAGTAATAAAATTAACTAATTGTTTAAGTATCACAAACATTTGTCGAATAGACACGTCTTTTCGAAATTACAGCCTTAGTTCAGCTTCAGACGAGGTGGATGGAGCACTAACTGCAGACCGAGATGACCGGACTAAACCACTTGTCACCATAGGTGAAATTGACGGTGACCGTGTGGCTAATGGTGACAAACTAGGTGAGAAGCTAGGAGAAAGGGCTGGACCGGCAAAAGACGATTCATGACTAATTGGCGATCTCGGTAACATAGGTACACTTGGATAACTGACTCTATTTGTAACAACAGGTACTATAGTTCTTGGTGCCACACTGGTAATTAAGGGTGGTGGTATAGTTTTAATTGGGGTTATTACTGATTTTTTACTAGCACTTGAACTAGTACTATAATCATCTCGCATTGTGTCATCTTTAAGTCGGGCTATTTCCCCAAATACGTGAGCTAAAGGCTGATATTGCGGTCCCCAATCCAATAAATAATCCCAATTATAACTCCCAGTCAACTCCTCTTCACTGTGTACAATTGAACTTAAAGAGCCGGTCATAGAAGGCTGACTATCATCAACTACATAGCTATAAGGCCTTTGTCCTTCTATTACACTTCCAGTTGAGCCATCATTCAACTTGGCATAAATTAAATGAGAAAAATCCATATTTTCTGTGTCAGCGCCACCACTCTCATCGTAAATATGCATAGAAGCCAAAGAATGACTATGAATGGCTGGGTGCGTCAAATGAGGTGGCAGAGCTAAAGCAGAATGATCCGGTAAGTCAGAGCGTGAAGTATCTATTCCTAAACGAGCTAAATATTCTTGAGTATTTTGAACACTGACATCGGATAAATTATCGTCATCCCCAGCATGGATGCCAGAATCAGGAATAAGCACATTTAAGCCTAAGCGTTGGAGTTTTGCGGCTTGTTGCTGCTGCCTCAATGGTCCTTCATTGATCATTCTTATTTCTTCATCAACGTCATTTTCACCTTCTTCTGCTGACCCTCGTCCACTGGAAGCTGAATGACTCTGATCTGAAATTTCTGACGTCGTATTAACATGCCTATGTCTCCTTTCGGTAGGATCATAGCCGGGCATATTATCATATTCTGGGGGATAAGACAAAGTATCAAATGTACTTTGGTCATAGTGATGTTCAGACATTGATGCCATACCTTCTTTTCCATGAGTATTATCAGCTTTCTTGCTTTGTCGCCTATGGCGCATATGAAGAAACACTAAGGTTGCAATAAATCCAATAACAAGAAAGACAAGTGATATAAGCAAACCAAGTGCCCAGTCCGCCATTCCAACACTAACACTACTTTCACTTGTTGATAGTACACCTTCTCCATCTATAGTGATTTCTACAACGGTCATATTTGTTAATGATCCATAGCGACCTGAGCTAGCCACAACTACAAGACTAACACTAGGGCTCTGTTGTAGCTCCCGTTTTCTACGACCTCCTGCTTGATCATCCAGACGTTTCTTAACTGTAATAATCCCATTTGTCTTGTTAATTTTGAAATTCTGATGACTATTTCTAAGATGATAAACAACACGGCCGTCAACTCCTTTATCTTTATCAGTAGCATGTACACGCCCAACAGCATATCCTACATTTGCATCACTTCTCATCACAAAATTGTATGATCGTTCGTCAAATTCCGGAGTAAATTCATCTCGGCTTTCTATTTCAACTAGAACTTGCGCTGATGCAGTCATGTTACCAAGATCTGTTGCTGTAATTACAAAATAGTACTTGCTTTTCATCTCGTAGTCGAAAATGGCACTTGTTGTAACAACTCCGCTATGTTTATCTACGGCAAAATTACTCCCATCCGATTCTGATATTGTATAGTTCAATTTCCCGAATATGCCTTTGTCGAGATCATTTGCTTTCGCGGTAAAGACACTTGTTCCCAATGGCATATTTTCAGGAACATATTCGTGATATTGGTTGATAGGGAAAATAGGCATATTATCGTTTTCGTCAAGAAGTTTCACAGACAGCGCTGTTATCGCCGAGAGAGGGTGTTTCTTATGCCCATCACTAGCTCTTATCACAAGTTTATATTCAAGCCTTTTGTCGTAATCAAGAGGCTTTTTGATTACAACTATTCCTGTCACTGGATCAATTTCGAACATTTTTAACTCATTGCCAGATGTAATGTCATAACGTATTCGACCATTGTCGCCTTCGTCACAATCGGTTGCATATAGCTGAATAACAGGTGAGCCAACTAACTTGCCTTCATTTATATTAACTTCAAATAATGATTGGTTGAATACTGGTGGATTATCGTTAGCGTCTTCGACAACTATTGTGACGTCTGCTGTGGCGTTTCGCGAGGGTGATCCACGGTCCATTGCCAAAATTTTCAATTGGAAGTTTAAAACTTGTTCACGATCTGCAGGCCGCAACAGTATTATTTCTCCAGAATCGCTGGAAATAAAAAGAAAATTAATAATTCGCAGAATAGAATATGAAATCCATTAATCAATTTCCATGACGAACAAGAAACAAGAAATGCTAATAAATAAAACAGAATTTTCCCTTGAAATACGCTGGATTTTCATGCGCAAAGTAAGCATGCTGCTAATTAAAACACTAACAATTCAAAAATAAAAGTTAGAAAGACTGTAAAATTCAAACGTACCATTTTAAGACAAAACTATAGATAATAATAAATAAAACAGAAACTTCCATAAAATACAGTAGGTTAGTAATGTTTAGCAAAAAAAAAAAAAAAATTTCAACAGCCCTTTACACAGTTTATATGTATTTATGAATGAAGCAGTGTTGTAAAAATAAAAAAATAAAAAAATTATGAGGTACACATATTTTTTAGGACAGATGTACCACTGGAAAGAAGTATGGCCTCTGAGGCTTGTTGCGGTGCTTAAAAACAACCCTAAAACTTGAATTTATATTGAAACGAGCTCTTCCAGTAATATACGACCACTGATTCAACAAGATCATCCCTGATTTAAAAAACCAAAACGACAGAAAAAAAAAACAAGCAGGTCGTTAAATCAACAAAAGTTTCCCTTTTTTGTTGGTACAACATAAGCTGAATTTTATTGTGTATATTTCATCAAGATGACAACCGTTTCTTGGGAACCGTCTTTTTCCTTTTCAAAAATTACCCAAATTTTTAATGCTGCTAATCTTTGACGATTGAACTTTTGTACTTAAAAAAAGACAATCTTTTCGATACGGTCTCCCCTGAGAAAAAACAAACTCGTTTTTGATTATTTTTTTCGTAATAGATACAAAATTTCACACTTTTGTAGATAGGGACTTGAAACCTCTGCAATAGGATTATATATGCTCTCACTTGATGGTGTAATTTTTGTCAAGATTACTCTCTGGTTTGGGAATATTTTCCCCCTTTTCGAAAATCAGGAAAATCTTCTCAGGCTCCTATCTATAAGTTTAAAGAATAAGTTTTTTTTTTTTTTTTTTTTTTTTTTTTTTTTTTTTTTTTTTTTTTTTTTTTTTTTTACAAACCCACTATAAAAACGCAAAGATAGAAGTGGAGTATATGAAAAATATTAGAAATCACTTAAAGCACTATTCACAAAAAAGAGGCACGAGACGCGACTTTGCTGATGTTGATTTACGCTTAGCACGGAGCTCAATACTATCCAAATGATGAAAAGGATCGCGGACATGGAAATTCTGAATTATTTTTGAATTACTGTGCCTGGAAGGAAGATGTAGGAAATATTTACAAAATTTAGAGTAATTTGTTCTAAGACGCGACACATCTCTTCCTTTCAGGAGGAGGAGTACTCCAGACAAGCACAAAACGTGGGGCACAACACAAGACGCGAAAATCTTTCCAAGATCTTTCCGGCAAAAGCTACCACGATTTGGTACAATCGAACCATAACTGGATCGTAAAGTTTCCACTATTGGACAACATATTGCCTCTCTTGTCTGACGTAACGTACAAGCGAACCGTGCTCCCAGATACATAAATGAATCAACGCAAGAAATAGCAGAAGTACCGATGGAAACAGAAACTGGATAACTACAGTAAAACACTCAAAATTCACACTTCGAACTATTAAAACGTAAACCAACACTGGAAAAATCACGCATGAGTCTATCAAGATTCGATTGAAGATCTTGAGCGTTCTACTAATCAGCAATACATTGCCAGCGTACGCAAGATACGTTATCTCCACAATATTAAGAAACGAAGTGGGCAAAAGGCCATCCAGAACATCAGCAATAGATGACTTAAATATGCTGGGCGATAGCACGTTCTTTTGGCGGACCCCATTTTCTATTTGAATAGGAGCAGCACTCGGCCTCGAATCACATTTGGCAAAAACAATATAATTACAGAACCAACAAAGTACCGTCGCATATACACTTTTATTAATTCCCGCTTTAATCAAAGAAGCAATTGCTTGATGACGACTCACAGAATCGAAAGCCTTCGAAATATCAACTGTACAAAGGAATAGTGAATCATTCTTGGATTGCGTGTCGACAAGAATCTTATATAGAATTCGATAAGCATGTTGACAACCAAGACCCTTCGAGAAACCGATTTGATTTGCACCACAATCTTTAACACTAGTAATGGGCAATATTACGTACTCGAACATTTTGTTCGCATTACTAGCAACTGTGATTGGCCTATATGATTCACAATAGTCTGCTGATTTACCTCTCTTTACCAGAGACGTAATATGGCCGACTAGAAAACCCTTTGGCATGATTCGATTGCATAAAATTATTTGAAAAATCAAATGGAGATGAGAACGAAGTTCATTCGGTGCTCTAAAAAGGTGTTCGGGGCAGAGACCTTCACTGTCGGGTGAGGACGAGGGTTTCAACCTCAGTAAAGGTTGTTGAATGCTTGTAATTGTAACAGCTGGGGTATGTGATTGAGTGAATCGAGCGGGAAATAGTGAATAAATACAAGCAGAAAATTTTGCACTGACTGAAGGATTCTTATCACGGTAAGTGTCCTTATAATATTCTTCCCACACACTAAGTGAGAGATTGGAAGATGGTTGGCCGTACGAACTCTCGTCAGCTTTATGAACTTGGCGTCATTAGTTCTGCGAACCAGAGAACTGCAAAATTCCTTTCAGGCGAAACTTACGGAGTTCTTTTTTGTAATTACGCTTTGCCCTGCACTTTAGGTCAAAAGTCTCCGATGTGGTCTTCCGCAGGCAATTCATAAGCGTAGCCAAAACTTGGCATGCTGCCTAACCTTCACAAGATTCGGGGAGAGAGAGCAAACTGGTTTCTTTGAACCAACTCTGACCGTTTTAAGGGGAACTGTAGAGGCTTTGGCTCTACGTAGAGGATGTAGAACTTGCTCGTAATACAAATTAATATCATGCTTTGATGTCGAGTGGCTCACACCAACTGCTAGAATGGCACTTCAATAAGATACAATAAAGTAATCAAAATTAACGAAAATAGAGCGTTGTCACACTTTGACAAGTCCTTTTTGTTGTAACAATTCAATTTGTTAGCACGAGTCACTTCCTACTTTTAGTTTGTTACCACAAACTATTTGATATATTGTAATCTAAATTCACTTTTTAATGTTTTAGTTTCTGTTGAAAAGATTTCTGTTCTGTGCTTTAGTTTCTGTTCACCACCTCTCTTAATCACAACTCTGTATGCTTAAGTTTAGTTTTGGCCCAATAGTTGATGACCAAGTATATATCGCTATGTCAAAATTTCAATAGGTTACCTGTCAAGCAGGCAAATTTCTAACTCTTAAAAATCAGAAGAAGATTAACATAGAAGCTTGGCAATACCGTCCCAGAGTATGTTTTTAACTTGGATTAATTACTGAAAGTTTCATTTTCCTAACCTAAACCCTTTCCAAGATAGAAAAAGGTAGCTTAAGTAGAATTTTACCAAATTTCATTTTCAAAAATCAACAAACCCTTATAATTCGGCTAGAACATTAGACTTTTCCTATTTTTTGTGTGATTGGTAAAAAAAAGATATCGGCGAACTAATATTGTTAATAAAAAAGGTCAAACTAAGATGGAACCCTACCTTGTTATTTGAAAAGTTCCATTTAAATTGCCATCTTCTATAAAATAATCAATATTCCTGTTGTCCCTCGTTTCGTCTCGGTCGTTTGCTGTTACTTGGACAACAGTTGTTCCTCGAGGCGAATCTTCAGGCAATAGAACACTGAAATAAACGATTATGATACTTCCATGAACATTATTACTTACAGGATTGGTGCACATATACAATCTTATTGATGAAAGCAATGTATTAGTCTTACGTACAAGGTAATCTTTATTACCTTTTACAAGATACATAGATCCTTTGAATATTCGGATTATTTTATACCTAGTTTAAGTCTTTTCACCTGAGCTTGTCTCTATTCTTTTCTGTTCTACTAAGAATTCAATAAGAACGGCCATTTTAAGATAAATGCAGGTGAGGTATTTATAGGCCCGATATTTATGAGAAAGGAGAACTGGCAGCATTATCAACAAGAACCAGGGAATGTCAGAAATTTATGAGAGAAAAATCCCCCTTTCTTGCTCTTTGTACAGATATGCGTATGTAAATGAATTTCATTATTTACTATCCACGGTGATATCTTACATTTATGTAAACATCAAACCCAAGGGTAGTGGCATTCTTTATCTTAAATGTATAAATGTATGGAGACTTTTGTTGAAATACTAAACAAAAACATATGACAGATGTATGTAGGAAACGTGATTCATCAAACTTTTTGTGGTAAATAACTATAAGAAAAGAGCAACCCTCATCAAGAGCAACCAAAACTATAAAACCATATATTTGAAAGCAAATATTAAATACAATCCTCATTTTGAATTAACTCTAATCATCCGAAAAATATTAAGTCTAAAGGTATTCATCAAAATCATGAGTAAATTTACAGTTCCACAAAAAGGGAGGAGCTATTAGATCACGTTAGAAACTGCACTGCCAAATCCTTGACCGTAGCACAAGAAAAGACCCCTTGACGATCAATCTGAAAAGGGGAAAAGAAGTTTTCGTACTAGTATTGGGTCAGAGAATCAAGTGCTGATTGCTGCCGATGGTGAGTAGAGGGTGGCTCTCCCTTCTCATCTAAGGGATAAGTGCTACCTACCCAAGCCGGTCTGAAGCTGGCGGGTGAGGGACTTAGAATGGATAAAACAATAGTGAACCCTTAGCGCTACCAAGGAAGACTCTTAAAAAAGGGGGGGAAATATAAGCAAGCCACGAATAACCCAGTGGTTCAAGGTACTAATTTTTTTTTTTGTTAATCCGTATACAATAATATTAATAATATTCTTTGTCACAGTAGACAACAAACAGAATGTACTACTTCTCAAATTTCCATCTAGAATTTGTTTTTCTTTTCTTCTAGAATTTAGTTAAGAATAGAAAATCTAACTCAGTCGTCGATTAAAAGCGGTTTCTATAAACTAAGATTTGTATGTAGTCAAAAAAACTTATTTGACAACAGGAAAAAGCTTTTATAGTAGTGAAGCTTATAGCGCAAGTACTGTTATTTACTTAAGACTGATTTTTTATCCTACTATATGTATAATTAATAAACATATGTAAGTAAACTGACGAAGCGGATTGGAAAGAGTAGCTGCGGCACAAATGCAAGTCTATTATCAAGAGAGCTTTTACAATGTTCACAGACAGCTGGTTTCCAACAATCAGAGAATTTATATTTTTTTCCATTATTTTATACTTGAAGTCTGAAGGCAAGCGAATATAGCATACAGTTAAAAAGATTATATCCAATCAGTAGTTTTCATTTAAAGGTGACGAATCGTATACGTAGTTTAGTAAGTATACCCTGCTTTGCTGCACGAGGGAAGATCAAATTGAAACTTCCACGAAGTTGTTTTGGGGGAGTTGGATGGTGGAGGATAAAAGAACATTATTTTTTTAATATATGCATAAATATACATACATGTATATATACATATACATATATATATATATATATACTAGCTGTTGGGGTGGCGCTTCGCGCCACCCCAACACCTAGTTGGTGGGGGCGCTTCGCGCCCCCCCCCAAGCCCCCCCGCGCGCGTAAGTCGTTACGCGCCATATTAGTTACGCGCCATTGTAGTTGTGTCCCTATGTCCCACCTGTGAATATAGATAGATATATATATATATACTAGCTGTTGGGGTGGCGCTTCGCGCCACCCCAACACCTAGTTGGTGGGGGCGCTTCGCGCCCCCCCCAAGCCCCCCCGCGCGCGTAAGTCGTTACGCGCCATAATAGTTACGTGCCATTGTAGTTGTGTCCCTATGTCCCACCTGTGAATATAGATAGATATATATATATATATATATGGTTTTAACTACGTAAAACTTGCGAATATACAACATTCTTTGCTGTCCCATTGTCTTTGCATATAAATAGATTGTCAGGTTTACCGACTCTTGAACATGCAACATATAATGGTCCATGGGAAAACAATCTGTATTCAGATCTATACCTCATGATTCTAATGATTGCCGTTGAGCTTTGTTGATGGTGATTGCTAATCGACCATTCCCTGTCCCGGTGTCCCGGTCGTCATTTACATCCCCCTGTTTCCCCCGGTGTCCCCGTTGTAGTTGTGTCCCTGTGTCCCGGTCGTCATTTATATTCCCTGTGTCCCGGGTCCCGGTCATCATTTGTATCCCGGTGTCCCGGTCTGTATATACATTCGTTTTTTAGTTTTGTTTTTCTCCTTTATTTTTTTCCTTTTTTTTTCTTTTTTAGCTTATTTAGATTTTTAGATTTTTTAGTTTTTTTTATTAGTTTTTAGTTTTTATTTCTTTTTAGTTTTTTTTCCCGGTCGTCATTTATATCCCCCTGTTTCCCCCGGTGTCCCCGTTGTAGTTGTGTCCCTGTGTCCCGTTTTTTTTTAGTTTTTAGTTTTTTTTAGTTTTTTACCTTTTTTTAGTTTTTTTAGTTTTTTTAGTTTTTTAGCTTTTTTATTTTTTTTATTAGTTTTTAGTTTTTTTGTAGTTTTTGCCTTTTTTTTAGTTTTTTTAGTTTTTTAGCTTTTTTATTAGTTTTTAGTTTTTTTTGTAGTTTTTGCCTTTTTTTAGTTTTTTCAGTTTTGACGTCACCTGATCCAGTTTTTTCAGGTGACGTCTCCTGATCCACGATCCACAGATCCACAGACAACTTATTTTTATATATATAGATAGTTTTTTTTTTTTTACTTATGTCCTGGTCGTCATTTATACTCCCTGTGTCCCGGTGCTTTGTTGATTGCTAATCGAACATTCCTTTTGTCCTGGTCGCTTTCTCTTTGAGTGTCGTCATTTATTAGTTTTTTCCTTTTTTTTTTAGTTTTTTATTGGTTTTTACCTTTATTTTAGCTTATTTTTCAGTTTTTTCCTTTTTTTTAGTTTTTTTTTATTTTTTATTTTTTTTAGTTTTTTACCTTTTTTTAGTTTTTTTAGTTTTTTTAGTTTTTTTAGTTTTTTAGCTTTTTTACTTTTTTTATTAGTTTTTAGTTTTTTTTTTGTAGTTTTTGCCTTTTTTTAGTTTTTTCAGTTTTTTTTTAGTTTTTTATTGGTTTTTTACCTTTATAGTTTTTTTAGTTTTTTAGCTTTTTTATTTTTTTTATTAGTTTTTAGTTTTTTTTGTAGTTTTTGCCTTTTTTTAGTTTTTTCAGTTTTGACGTCACCTAATCCAGTTTTTTCAGGTGACGTCACCTGACACATCCATCCATCCACAGACAACTTATTTTTATATATATAGATATATATATATATATATATATATATATATATATATATATATATATATATATATATATATATATATATATATATATGTTTTTAACTACGTAAAACTTGCGAATATACAACATTCTTTGCTGTCCCATTGTCTGTGCATATAAATAGATTTTCAGGTTTACCGACTCTTGAACATGCAACATATAATGGTCCATGGGAAAACAATCCGTATTCAGATCTATACCTCATGATTCTAATGATTGCCCTTGAGCTTTGTTGATGGTGATTGCTAATCGACCATTCCCTGAGTCGCCATCGTCATTTATATATCCCCCTGTGCACCCCGGCGTCCCCTTTGTAGTTATGTCCCTGTGTCCCGGTCGTCATTTATATTCCCTGTGTCCCGGTCGTCATTTGTGTCCCGGTGTTCCAGTCTGTGATTTCTCTTTGAGTGTCCCGGGCGTCATTTATATTCCTTGTGTCCCGGTGTCCCGGTCGTCATTTATATCCCCCTGTGCCCCCCGGCGTCCCCATTGTAGTTGTGTCCCTGTGTCCCGGTCGTCATTTATATTCCCTGTGTCCCGGTCGTCATTTGTATCCCGGTGTCCCGGTCTGTATATACATTCGTTTTTTAGTTTTGTTTTTCTCCTTTATTTTTTTCCTTTTTTCTTTTTTTTCTTTTTTAGTTTATTTAGATTTTTAGATTTTTTAGTTTTTTTTATTAGTTTTTAGTTTTTTTGTAGTTTTTACCATTTTTTTAGTTTTTTTAGTTTTTTTTTTTTACTTATGTCCTGGTCGTCATTTATACTCCCTGTGTCCCGGTCGTCATTTGTGTCTCGGTGCTTTGTTGATTGCTAATTTATATTATATTTATATTTATATTTTTTATATTTATTAATATTTTTTTAGTTTTCTTTTTCTCTTATTTTTCAGTTTTTTCCTTTTTTTTAGTTTTTTCTTTTTTAGTTTTTAGTTTTTTTTTGTTTTTTACCTTTTTTTAGTTTTTTTAGTTTTTTAGCTTTTTTAGTTTTTTTATTAGTTTTTAGTTTTTTTTTTAGTTTTTGCCTTTTTTTAGTTTTTCAGTTTTTTTTAGTTTTTAGTTTTTTACCTTTTTTTAGTTTTTTTTAGTTTTTTAGTTTTTTTAGTTTTTTTTCTTTTTAGTTTTTTTTGTAGTTTTTACCTTTTTTAGTTTTTTTTCTTCTTTTGTATTAGTGTGAAATAATTCAGACGTCATATGCGGACAAACACGACGTCACTCGACAGACAGACAGACAGACATAACCCACAAACAACTTATTTTTATATATATTTATTCATATTTTTTTAGTTTTCTTTTTCTCTTTTATTTTTCAGTTTTTTCCTTTTTTTAGTTTTTTTCTTTTTTAGTTTTTATTTTTTTTTAGTTTTTTACCTTTTTTTAGTTTTTTTTTAGTTTTTTTAGTTTTTTAGCTTTTTTAGTTTTTTTTATTAGTTTTTATTTTTTTTTGTAGTTTTTGCCTTTTTTTATTTTTTTCAGTTTTTTTTTAGTTATTAGATTTTTACCTTTTTTTAGTTTTTTTTAGTTTTTTAGCTTTTTTAGTTTTTTTTTCTTTTTAGTTTTTTTTTGTAGTTTTTACCTTTTTTAGTTTTTTTCTTCTTTTGTATTAGTGTGAAATAATTCAGACGTCATATGCGGACAAACATGACGTCACCTGATCCACAGATCCACAGATCCACACACAGACAACTTATTTTTATATATATAGATATATATATATATATATATATATATATATATATATATATATATATATATATATATATATATATATATATATATATATATATATATATATATATATATATATATATATATAGTTTTGATGCTATTATTATCGTGATTTGAATATACATGTATACGTTAAGATCTACCTGTAAACATCCTGGGTAAATTTTGGTGCATGGTTATTGACGTCTGCTATAACGATCCGAACTGGCGCAAGAACCGATTTTGGAGGTCTCCCAGAATCTTCTGCTTTGATTAAAAGATACATAACCGAGCGTCTAGGATCGTAAGGAATTGATCGATTAGCAAATATCACTCCAGTATCCTCTCCAATGTAGAATCCTTCCCAAAGTCCACTAACAATGCTATAACGAATCTTTGCGTTCATTCCCGAGTCACGGTCAGTTGCATTGACAGTCAAAATGGCACGTCCAGTATTTGTTAGCTCTGGAAAAAGAATTTCAAAGTTTAATAAGACTCTTTTTATATTTATGACATCCTTTTCTGTTATAAAAACCATATGTAAACATTTTGAAGGTAGAAATGAGACTGAAGATCAAAAAAAATTTGCGTTTGTTGTTTTTGTTTAATATTCCATAGATAATCTCAAAAAATTCGTTTCCTTCAATTTACTAATCAGGTTCACCAAAGGTCGAATCATCTCTGTTATATAGATTATTTGATTAAAAAATCAAAAATATTTTGTTTGCATCAAAGAAGCTGATTTTGTTTAAAGTCATAGTTTTTGCAATTTATTTCTAGTTGATGTTCATAAAAACTGCTTTTGGTACAATATACCAATCTACCAAATGCAACTCTTAGGAACAAAAAATGAAAAACATTTCCCTAATGGAAAGTATACTTGAACCTCGTATTAAAGAGATACGATAAAAAATGTCGAGACTAGTTTTGCTGATACAAGATTGTTTTTCACTATAGTTGAAAATGCACTTTTCTTATTTCGCAAGGTCAAACTGTAGACACTCACAAAACTTAAATTTTGTCTACAAGTAACTATGGATTGTAAACATTATACAGGCAGATAGGGATAAAAATAAAAGTTACTTTTATTTTCTAAGGATATAAGGGTTTGATGTTTCATAAAATGGACCCGTACAATCGGCCTTTTTTAAGAAATCAAAAAAGAAATAAATTAACAGCTATCTTGAACTTACCAGGGACCAAAACGTCATAAGAATATTGGCTGAACATAGGAGCATTATCATTTTCGTCTAAAACTGTAACCATCAAAGATGTCTCAGTAACGTGGGCTGAATCTGATGCTTGAATACGAAGGGTGTACCGTGACTGTTTTTCATGGTCTAAAGGAGCAGCAAGAGTAATACGACCCGAAAATCTGTCAATTGCAAATCTCCTGTCGGGATTTCCACCTTCAGCAAAATCATAGACAAGGGTTGGATTTGTGTCCACATCATTAGCTGTTATTGTTGTGATAACAGTTCCAACAACAGACCCTACAAAAGATTTTAATTACAAGTCGAAATATGTAAAACATCTATACTGTTTATTTTCTTTCAGTGACTACAAAGATTGCTGGTCTTCTCAAAATTACATAGATTTTAACAGGTGAAACAATCGTGACACAATTAAAGACGAGAATATATATATATAATAGTTCCGTTGGAAATATAAAACTCTTAAGTTTCCTAAATAATTATTTTACCCCTCAATTTGGTCGAACTTCGAATTTGCGATCATAACTTAAAATATACAATATTTTTAGCCAAGTATCAGCCACGTCACTATGCTTTAGAATTTTTTATACAAAAACACTTATGATTTTAATTTCTTTAAAACTTGTCGATCCCTCCCCGCCGGGCTTAACTCCCTATACTCTGCCCTTTCTCTACTTTTCTCTCCCCTGTTCTCTCTCTCTCTCTTTCTCTTTCTCTCTCTCTCTCTCTCTCTCTCTCTCTCTCTCTCTCTCTCTCTCTCTCTCTCTCTCTCTCTCTCTCTCTCTCTCTCTCTCTCCTCTCTCTCTCTCTCTCTTTCTCTCCCTCTTTCTCTCTTGTTATTGCTGGAGGTATCAGGTCCTTCTTTATCTTTTGCAAATTTTATCGATTTTACAATTAATATGTTCATGTCTTCATAACTATCACTAAGCCAAATTCCTAACATTCCTTAAGATTTCCGTAGCATTGGCATTAGTTGACGGTTTTTTCTTTTTTTCTTAAATAATAATGCGTAATAACAATAATTCAAAGCCCTACCTTCACTAACACTGACAACACTATAGGGAGGAAACGTTGGCTGGTTGTCATTGACGTCCACGATGTTAATCCTTAGTGAGCATGTGCCAGTAAGTTGCGGTGTCCCATCATCTGTTGCTATTATTGTGAGGCGATAGGAGTCTCTGATTTCTCTGTCCAGAACTATGTTGGTCTTTATTATTCCAGAAAACGGCGGATCAATGACGAAAGCATTATCATAATTTCCGTCAACAATATGATAAGCAACTTTTGCGTTAATGTTACTGTCACTATCAGCAGCCGACACCTGAAATAGGGTTTACATTTTTTATGGAATGAAATAAGAGTCAAAATAAAACTATACAAAACGATTTTGAAAGTCTGAAACTCAATGAATATAAGAGTATTTGACCCCTAAGCCCCCCTAAATTAGCTGAACATACAATTGTATTCACTGGCTTGTTAAATTCACAAGAACCACAATACAACCTATGTATACGTAGAGAAAGAAATAACCAATACGAGAAAAGAAAATTTTAACAGTGGAAATGAACTTTTCGAATTACAAAACACTGCTTTTAAACAAAGCCATATCTAGGGAGAAGGCACTCCTTCCCCAGGAACCATACAAAATATCATTGAATCAACACTTGTCAATTAAGTAATGGATGAAAATGAGCTACTCCATAGTTAGGTCGATCCTTTGAATCAAAATTCTGGGAAAATCCCTGATTGTAGGGATAAGTGAGCCATAAGTAAAGGCCTTGAGAAGTGATCAAGGATATATTAAGAACGTTTTCTACCGGGGTATTGCAGCAAAGAAACGAAATTATTTTGAAAAAAATATATACTGGATGTACTAACAGACACGACTGAAACAAAGTGATAAAATTCAACATAGCAGGTTAAGAAAAAGTATACTAGTTGTTAGGCTCATATTACAGTAATTACGCTACATACCAGGGGCGTATTCAATGGAGGGTAGGGGGTTTCGAACCTCCCTCCCCTCCCGAAACAGTTGTCCGACTCTCTAAAAACCTAACAGAAATACAAAAAATCAGATTTTGATGCTTTTTTTAACGTTTTTTTTAGCTCCCCCCTCGAATTTTTTTTTGCTAGGGACCTGCTACATACTAATAACTTTTAGCTTCAAACTTCAATAACTTCAAGTCTTTATGAAACTTCTCCGAGTAAAAAGTGAGATCTGAACAAATGTGCTGCTGTTTGCAATGAACTATAAGCAATAAAATACAAAAAGATTAATGTCACAGAAATTAAAGAAATTCACTTTTTATTTCTGAGTTCATAAAGGAACTCAATCAAAATATTCAGTTCTTATTAATCATAAATTTGCCGTAAAATTGATCAGTCAAATAATGGTTGACGATAAAAACTTATAAATGTTTCTATTTGATTTTTCAAGTATGCGTGGATGGTTAACAGCAGAGGTATATAATTTATGTGTCATAGACTCAAAGTACTTAAAATATATTCTTAAGGTCGACTTTATGACAGTCATACCACAAAAATGGGCAATTCTGAAAATAAAATTGAGATCCCGTCTCGGGTTACAAATTGAAGGATTTTAATGGCAACCAGTAATTATATGTTTGGTAAGAATTACTTCTAAAGTAGCCACTCCTAAAATAAAACTATAAAAAAGCATACTTCAGATTGGAGAACGAATTTTATCCGCCTATAGGTATATTCCTCGGTATCCATGAAAGAGATAAGTAGCAAGTAGGAAGTATTTATATATATAGCGGCCTGAAACACCCATTTAAAGAACTAAAAACCTCGTTTATAAAAATGTACAGCTAGTTCACTTACAGATAAGTTTATTTATAAGTGAAAAATAATCTAGTTATTTCAGATAGTAAGGTCTTATACGGGAAAAACTATTTTTACAACTTTACTGTTGATATAGACCTCCTCCAAAAACATTTTAGCGTCACAGTATAAAACGGCGGAAAAAGATGAGAGAATTTGAATGCCATATCATATAAATCAGGTAACTGGTCTGAACAGTTGGGAAAGGCTAACCATTCTCTTTTACATCTTGTCGATGAAAATAGATACTTTTTTATATAGTTTTTGGATCAGGAGAGCCGAGCAGTCGTCCAAGTCGAAAATACAGAAACTAGGTTAGTCCATGAAGGTTGGACTGTTATCAATCAATAAAATAAAGATTAAGAAGATAATTACCAACCAAGTACTTGTCGATCAGATCTAAGATTTGAGCCAGTTTAGTTTACAAAACGACAACGTATACCGATACACAGGCAGATGAAGGGGCTTTGGATTTGGCACACCTCCCCAAAAAATCAGAAATTAACTCTATTTTTCGAGCCAAATAGGTAACCCATACTTATTTATTTCATTCTGGCTTATTTTTTTTTCAAACCATAACCGTCGCTTCAGCCAGAAATTTCCAATTTTTGAAAATTCAAATTTTGAAAATTGAAATATTTTCCAAACGAAAATATTTTCGATACTTACCTGCATCACGAAAGTTCCTTTATTGTTGCCCTCCCATACTGAGGCCATGTAATGATCTTGAGTAAATCTAGGAGAATTGTCATTCTGGTCTATCAGCTCTATCCATACAGCTGCATATCCATAAAGCGGTGTTTGCCCTTCTGCTTGGGCAACCACTATCAATTTAAAACTTTGATTCATTTCAAAATCCAAATTTTTGGGATCCCTTACTCGAATAAGACCATTATTTGAATTTATTTCAAAAGTTAGGTCTTCGTTACCACTGCCAAAGCTGTAGTTAATACGCTGTCTTCTTCCGTCTGAACGAACTGCTAGGACCTAAAACATATTAAATACATCTTTATTACTATTCCCCATGTTTATTACTCTTCAGTCTACGCTATCAACAGTTTTCTTCTCGCTTCTTACACGGTTACAGAATCAAAATTTTAGCTTTTAACGTTATATGCAGCTTATGATGTCCAAGCAAGAGGTTTCGAAATTATTGATAATTGGAAGCGTCAACCTGGAGGCGCTTCGAGGCTTCGGGCTCTTCGGTTGGCTTGATTGGCTGTATCATGTCGAAGGCGTTGTACGTAGCCGTGTCTAATGGAACACTTCTATTGGAGAAATTATGGACGCCGCACCAAGCGGAGCAGCGTCTCATTCCCATATAAAGCAAGTAAGCCACATTTATTAACGAGGATTATTTTATTTCATTTCTTAAAAAAAAAAGTTTGTTCAGCTGAAAGTAAGGAGGCTTAAAATGAACAGAAATCCTTACGTATATGAGGGGATCACTCCTCCAAAACACCACGCTCTTTACGCTAAAGGTTTTTAGTACTTTTTAAAAAAAGCTTCTTATTGTACTAATTAAACGAACAAAGTGTTTCAGGAGTCGTTCTTAAAAGATTGGGACAGAATTAAAACTTTAGCCTAAAGAGCGATGTGTTGTGGAGGAGTATCCCCCTCATATACGTAATAATTTCCGTTCGTTTTAAGTTTTAATGTTGCTCCTTACTTTCAGTTGAAAAAATTGTTTTCTTTATTAGTTTTTATCGTTTTTTAAATAATGCCAGAATATATGGCTACTCCTCCACGGGAAAATTCCTCCTCCCCAAGGATTTATTCTCTAGACAATTCAATCCTAGTGAAAATTTACCCCGGACAATTACCCTTAACATCTCCACTTGTAAAATTGAGACGGAAAAGAGAAAGCAAGACATAAGAAGAATTTCGTATAGTGATTCTAAGTTTAAAATCTCTCGTGAAAAATTCCTCCCCCCAGGAAAATTCCCTCCTTATGGAAAATTATCCCCGAGGAAATTCTCCCCCTAAAAATGTATGCATATCCCAATGAAAAATACTATACGTAAACAATAGGCAAATTTTGTAACTTAAAGACCTATCCCCAGGGGCTGTGGGAGGGTTATGACATCCTTAAAGGCATAGTTATTCGGCCTTTCAACTATGCTGAACAAAATGGTTATCTCAAGATTTTGAGAAAATGGGGCGTGGGTAGGGACCTAGTTGCCCTCCAATTTTTCGGTCACTTAAAAAGGGCACTAGAGCTTTTAATTTCCGTTCGAATGAGCCCTCTCACGATATTTTAGGACCATTAGGTCGATACGATCACCCCTGGGGAAAACAAACAAAAAATAAAACAATTAAACACACATCCGTGATCTTTCTTCTGGCAGAAAATTCAAAATTCCACATTTTCCTCAGATAGGCGCTTGAAACTTCTACAGTAGGGTTATCTGATACGCTGAATCTGATGGTATGATTTTCATTAGGATTCTATGACTTTTAGGGGATGTTCCTTTTTCAAAAATCAAGCAAATTTTATCAGGCTCGTAACCTTTGATGGGCAGGATTAAACTTATTGAAACTTAATTTGAAACTTTATTTGAAACCAGCATAAAACTTCGATTCTTTTGATATATCTATTGGTATCAAAATTCCGTTTCTTAGAGGTCCGGTTACTATTGATCCGGGTCGCTCCTTACTTACAGTTCGTTACCACAAACTGTTTGATGTATTTGGTAAATTAATCTATGTAATCTATTTAAATTGTTTCTTGAAAATAGCACTGTAATTTTGTCTGAAAATTGGCATACTACCAATTTCTGATGTGAAAAAAACGATCTAGAACTTCGTCCGGTAACTATTGTTTTCAAACAGTTCGTGGTAACGAACTGTAGTAAGGAGCGTTCATTTTCCTCTGTGAAAAACGGTCTAGATAGGTCACGACCATGGGTAAATTCGTAGATGGCCTTAATTAATTTTGGCAAAAGATTTTTTTTATATGAATGACGTCACAAACACCCGGACGTCCAGTATCATAATGGTTTTACTTTCTACAGTAAATAGAATAAATTAAAATTAAAGTTGTTTTGCGAAAGAGATTTTTTTTTTTTTAATGTATTTCTTTCCACCTGATAAAGCTTGGTCCCCTGGTACTAATGTCTTAAGGAAAAAATGAAGTCAAATAGAAATGTTCTCTTCTCAAAAGGACAATATGTATCACAGTTACTAACCTGCACAACATCTCTTCCAACTGGGGCATTTTCTTGGAGCCTAACTGTATAGGAGCTATTCTGAAAGCGTAAAGTAGGAGATCCGGAGAGAAGTTCACTTCCAGACCCATCTCCAACTCGAATTTGAACTAGTCCTGTGGAGCTCAATGAAGGAGATCCACGGTCTCGAGCAATGACTTCTAGATGAAGCAAACGACCAGCCTCCATAGTGAGAGCAGAGGGAGTGGTTATTATTCCACTAGTTGGATGGATTCGAAAGCGTGAGCCTTTATCATTTAAAAAACTGTAAAAAAAATATAGTATATTCAGTATGGTATAAATTAAAGGACAGTTGCTTTTCACTTTGATTGTCACAGAATTCCGAAAATACTTAAATTGTTTAATTCATTTTTAAATTCCTTTCAACATTTATACTTTATTTCAAAACTGTCAAAATTTATAAAGGTGAAAAACTATAAATGTCAAAGACTTTACGTGTACGCGTCCTTTGTTTTGGAAACACATAAGAAGTCAGAGATGATTTGTTTTCTTAGTTCAATGTAAACTTTTGCGATTGTCTTATCATATTTTATGGCTTAACAATACAAATTACCATAACTGCCGAACAGAATTTTAAACAAGTAAATAATTTTGTCCACAGGTTGACTGATAAAGAAAATATTTGGTTGTAATTTTAAATTGAAGAGTAAGTTTTTGATTTCTTTTCCATGTAGGTAGGTGCACACCACACAAAGCATCAGAAAAAAATCATAGGTTAAAAATCTTACAATCTTAGGATGATCAGGAAAAGTCTGGGAGAGTGTGATAGACTTCAAGAACGAACATTTATGCACCTGAACGCAAAAAGAAAATCTTTATTGAATGTATTTAAGCTATATTACAAAATACTATTTGAAACTTGCTTCAGTTATTTCCTGCTGTTCCACTTTCATGCAGAAATTTGAAGGGCTGCATTTATCCACATGGTAGTGAGCCATTGACTATGCCAATGCTTTTTACTTTAGATGCTGGGACACAATTGAATACTGGCATCAAAACTAATAAACCGTTTATTTTAGAGATTTCTTTGTACTGAATTTTCTTTGAATATTCATTATTGATTTTAGCTAGCTTGAAGTTTTGAAAGATCCAAGTGGGGTCAAGATAAACTAAAAACTGGTTTTGTGTATGATTTCTTAGTGTAAGATGCAAAACAGATTTGCAGCGTTGGAAATTCACATTTTGAGCCAAATTTGAAGCTTAAATGGGTTTTTAATACTGCATTCTATTCTATGTATTATGGATTAGTTACACGAATGAGGAGAGCTTATTCTAGTTACTTCTTAGTCAGGAAGATCGGTCTACAATAATTATTGAAAACGCCTGATTACAATGTGGTTCAAGCAAAAGATATCCTCATAGAACTATGGACAACTAAAGATTGACAGGGCTAATTTCCGGTCCTGCCAAGCTTTTCCCATTTTTGTAGTTGTTTAGGAGTTTCCGTTTTAACTAATACGGTTGCCTCTTTTAGTGATGTATTGGTAATTTATTTTCTCTCTGATGTTTTTTCATATAATGATTGCGAGTAACTTTTAGCTTTTTTGCCACTACTTAGTCGTTTTTTTCTTCGGTTTCTAGAATTAATGCAAAGTTTTTAGGCAAAAAACTGACAACTGGCTAAGCAACTGACAACCCTGTTTAATATCGACTTTATTTCTTTTCTATATAAAAAGCAGCATTTAGTTTGGAACTGACAAAATGAAAAACAAATACTGTCTAGAATTGTAAAGTAGATAATATAAATAAAATTAAAATTGACAATGTAAAATCTGGCTTAATGCGATCTGTACTGTTTACATGTTTAATTCTTTTTTTCCTTTATTTTGTAGCTTTTAATTGCCTCAGAGTAAAGGTCATCAGTGTCTTTAAAGAACTAACCTTAGAATGCCACCAGAACCAATCAAAAGCAATGACAAATTGACTTAAAATCTGAATCATTCATTGGTCATTTCCAAAATTTATTTTATGTGATTGTTATAGTCCTTGTACAGTCAAGTAATTTTAAGGTTTCATAAAAATTATGATTGATAAATAAATTTGAAGCATTTTCTCTGATAACGATTCTTGTGATCTTGCTTTTTTACAAAAGAAACATTTCAGCTTCTTGCTTATACATTTTAGAGAAAGAGGAAAAGAAAGAAACGGGAGACAGAGAAGGAGGGAGGGAGAGGCAGAGATTGAGAGCGAGGACGGTAATTATACTTGGTGTAGCCCGAATTTTATTGTGGTTTTCCAAAGCTCATTTAAGCAAGATGATGTCCAGCCTATACCAAACAGTTCGAGGTAACAAACTGTACGTAAGGAGCGACGCGGCTCAATAGTAACCGAAAATCTAAAAACGAACGTTTGATAACAATAGATACATCAAAAGAATCGGATTTTTATGCTGGTTTCAGATATTTAAGTTTCATTAAAAATGAACTTACATCAAAAGAATTTATTTTTTATGCTGATCAGATATTTAAGTTTCATTAAGTTTTGTCCATAAAAAGTTACGAACCTGAGAATTATTGCCTTATTTAGAAAAAAAGGAGAACAACCCCTAAAAAGTCACAGAATCTTAATGAAAATCACACCGTCAGATTCAGCGTATCAGGAAACCCTACTGTCCAAGTTTCAAGCTCCTATCAGCAAAAAGTGTGGAATCCTGTATTTTTTGCCAGAAAAAAAAATCACGGACGTGTGTTTATTCGTTTTTTTCATTTTCTTTTTCCCAGAGGTGATCGTATCAACCCATTTGTCCTAGAATATCGCAAGAGGGCTCATTTGAACGGAAAATAATAGTTTTAGTGCCTTTTCAAGCGACCCAAAAATTGGAGGGCAACTAGACCCACAATCCTTTTTTCCCAAAGTCCCCGATCAAAATTTTGAGATAACCATTTTGCTCAGCATAGTCGAAAAAGTTAATAATTATGTCTCCAAGAATGACTTGATCCCCCTATAGTACCTGGGAGAAGGGCTGCAAGTTATGGACTTCGCCCATTGTTTACATATAGATAGTATTGGTTATTGGTAAGTATACAGACGTTTTCAGAAGAGATTTTTTCTAATGGGGGGGGGGGTCGAGGAGAGGGAGTTACGTGGGAGGATCTTTCCATTGAGGAGTTTTTCATGGGGGGTGGAATTTTCCATGAAGAGGGCGCCGGATTTCCCAGTATTAATAAAAAAAGGATTAGAAATTAAATAAAAAACAAGATTTTTCAACTGAAAATAAAGAGAAACATTAAAATTTAAAATGAACAGAAATTATTACGTGTATAAGGGGATTTGTCCCCTCGTCAATACCTCGCTCTTTACGCTAAAGTCAATAGTACTTTCAAAAGAGAAATTTATTCTAACTACACGGTCTTTGTGATTCAGGGATCATTCTTAAAGAATTGAAACAACATCCGAAAAAAACCGTAAAGAGCGAGGTATTGACGAGGAGTCGAACCTTCTCATACACGTAATAATTTTTGTTCGTTTCAAGTATTAATGTAGCTCTTTACTTTCAGTTGAAAAAAAATATTGGCCCGAATCAAAAATATTGGTCAAAATTATACAATCAAAAAGTCAACGCTTACCTATCATTTTCATGTTTCAAGGCTATTCTGGAATTTCAACTTATAATCGGATCCTGGCTTCACCAAGAAGGCACAAGTAAATACACACTTAGATCATAATTTAGAATAGCTAGGGGAGACAGAAAAAGTAGCTGGTTTACGAGAAGTTGCAAGCAGGCTTGCACGCCTCGGCCCTCATTTCTTAACGCATTTCGGGATTTTCCGTCTAAATAAGCCCTTTACCGATATTCTAGGATCACTAATCCGACACGATCACCCCTGGGACCCGTAAACATTCGTCTCAGCGAAACTACAAAATCTTAGTTTTCGTATATAGGTCTTTAAAACCTCTATTATTTCGTCCCCTGATTTGCTAAATTTAGTGACCTGATTTTCACCAAGACCACTCCCCTTTCTGGGGGCGTCTTTTCATTTTTTTTTTTTTAATTTGGAAATTTTCTCAGGTTTATAATGTTTTTTTGATGAATTTTGAACTGATGAATTTTGAATATTTGGATTCATTTTAAAAAGAAGATTCTTTTGATGTGCATATTGTTATCAAATAATATGCTATAATATTCAAGCTATTAGTAGCCTGAGTCACTCTTGTCCAGTCATTTGTACAGTTCTCAAATCTATTTTGTTAATTGTAATAAACTGCATTGGTCCAAGCATCACGGTGAATAACAAGAGACGGGCCATTTCTTTCTTTCTTTTTTACAGACAAAACATGCACGTAAAAACTGAGCAGCTAAGTCATCAGGTAAGGTGCTGCGGTCAATAAAATGACGATATCGTGCAAAGAGGAGAGGGGAATAGGCAAGATACCAGGGCAGTTTGACTCATAAAATACCACAAAGACATTTCACGGCACTATAATCAATGTTAAGGATAAATAAGGAACAATTTCATAGGAGGCTGAAAATGCAAATGGAAATAAGTACATTATGGCTCAAGGGCAGTTTTTTGAAGATTGTAAATTAGTTTAATAATTTCAGAGCATTGGTCCACAAACTTTATTGTCGTAACTAGTATTATCGCGTATAACAATTATTCACTTTGTGGCTATGATACCACTAACAAATGCATATAATATCCACATGGTTTTCGTCTTTGCATACAAAAGATGTACCACTTTAGCTTTAAAACAAAAAGCAGTTTAATGTTTGAATGGCGTAAAAATTTTATATTTATTAACAGTTTTCTCAGCTAGGTTTCACATGATAAGACGTTACCGAAGCCCGTCTGCTATTTTTCGAAGGTTTGTGTTAAAACAGCCGATTCAAGTGTCAATAAAACCCGGATAGGCTATCAATCGTAGGCCCAGCTTTTAATCTGAGGGCGAAAACAGGAACCACAAAGCAATTAATTCTTCAGAGGGCGGATAACAGCCTAAAGCTAGGTTATTGCCTAGCGTTCTCAATTGGGCTTTCGGCAACCCTATTTTTCTGATCCAAGTAATTAACATAGTGGTTTTTGGGTGTTTTGTTTCAAAGGGTATGAATTCAAACTCATAGCATTATGCACACGGAATACATTCTCTTTGGGAATATTAATATTGCCATTTCGACAGCGGCAATTCATATGATGCAAGACATGATCTTTAAAAGAGGGTGAATAAAAACCGACACGTTGCTTTTGGGTTATCAATTGTTAGGTGTAATAAGGAAAGTATACACAAATAGTTTTCTCAGGTCTTTGAGGCAGTAAAAATGATGATAAATAAAAAAGATAAAAAAAAATAATCGATTTTTCAACTATTTCTCAAAGTGAGAAAAGGAGAAATTGTGTATTTTGAGGGGAGAAAACTTGAGAACAAAATATAAGATTTATAAATGAACCAGCCGATTCAGCATGCTCAATTTTAGTGGAATGGGATAAAACCCTGAGTTTTACAATAAATGTTACGCAACGTTTTTTGAATTACTACAGCAAAGCTGGAACTTGCATTATTTGGTGATTATTTGAGTCAGTAAAATGTTAAATGTAATTTAGGAGCCACGCAGTAGCGTCGGTTCACAAAATGTACGACGGGCACATCATTCAAATCTAGAGCTGGGTGGGAAGAAATTTCTGTGTTTCAATTTTCTGGTGAGAGTACCAAACAAAGGCATTTTTAATGAAAATACCACAAAAAAGAAATTTTTTTTTAAATTTAGAAGCCGGCGAAAAAGTATTGGGGGACAAATTCCCACTCCCAAGCTTAAGGCACTGGGAACAAGTTAAAGAATGTTAAAAGAGATCCCATTTAATAAAATTTCAAACTATGTTGACTCGTAACCTAAAATACACCAAAACGTTTCCCGAACTTCATTAATCCATATGGTAGTGGTTACTTAGTTTCATGTGAAACAAAACTGTAATTGCTTACACAAGTTTTTCTTTTAATTAAATCTAATTTAATTTTTCCATAAAAACCACTAATTGACACAGGACTATCTAAAGTGATGCCGTCCAATAAATTATTGATTTATAGCATGCGCAACTCAGTAAGATTAGACAAAAGTAGAGGTGGATAAATGAACAATTAGACAGAAGTGGAATTTAAATTCAGGTCAGACATATATAACTTCACTTCTACCTAAAATGCAAATTCCTGGAATTCTTACGAGTTCCCAAAAAATATAGTTTGTGTTTTACTTTGATACCAGTCACAGCTCCCCTACGCTTGTTGGAGTGCCAAGTTGTAGTTTTACCAGAGGGCATCTACAAATGTCTCCTGATTAGTGCCCTGAATGCATTTTTATAATTATACATGTGTAACACTTGCATTAAAAAGTGGCATGTCATGCAAACACTGGAAAATTACGTAAAATCAATAGTAAGAGATTTTATCAACGAAATATACTGATATGATAAGAAAGGTTGATGCCCTGTTATACAGACAAACAAATATTCTTAA